>NW_026289013.1:0-2757 GCF_023373465.1 Oncorhynchus keta | reverse complement strand
CACATATGTCAGAGTCAAGGCCCGCGGGCCACATCCGGCCCGCGAGAAGGTTTTTTACGGCCCTGGGATGATCTTGATTTATTATTAGAACCGGCCCGCAGACCGCAGCAAGCCGGCAGCCCGCAGATCTTTTACACGCACCAATACTACATTTCCCACAATGCAACGGTGACGCACCGAGCAGTAGGCTGCTTCATTTCAATATTTATTGGCACAGCAGTTGTCAGCATCACAGTAAAATTAACTTTCAGATACCCATCAAAAATGGCAAAACGGAAGGTGGACACTGAGAACCGGGGTTTCAAACAAGGTGGGAGTCGGAGTATTTGTTCACGGAGGTAGCTGGAAAACCTGTGTGTCTTCTGTGTGGAGAAAGTGTGGCGGTACTGAAAGAGTATAATCTGAGACGACATTATGAAACGAAACACGCGGACAAAAACAAGAATATGGACATGGAACAAAGGCTACAAAAGGCAGAGGAATTAAAACGAGGCCTCAAATCTCGACAGGCTCTGTTCAAAAGCCAAATCACAAGGCCAGGCTGCTGTCAAGGCCAGTTTTATTTTGGCAGAAGAGATCGCTAAATCAGCCCGGCCATTTACGGAGGGGATTTCATCAAAAACTGCATGATTAAAGTTTGTGACGAAGTTTGCCCAGAAAAAAGGCAACTCTTTTTAAATGTGAGTCTGAGCAGAAACACCATTGCCGAGAGAGTAGACCAGTTGTCCATCAATCTAAAAGAGCAGCTTGTGAAAAAGGGAAAAAGATTTCATTGCATATTCCTTGGCTGTGGATGAGAGCACACGACATTTCTGACATTGCCCAGTTGTCCAATTTTCATCCGCGGAGTGGACTCCACCTAAGCGTGACAGAGGAGTTTGGCTTTACGTCCTATGCATGGCACAACTACGGGGCATGATTTGTATGAAGAGTGTCAAGATGTGTAAATGAGATGGAGCTACCTTAGGAAAAACTTCGTGGGTTTGACAACCGACGGAGCACCTGCGTGTGTGTGGACACAGGAGCGGACTAGTGGCGAAGATACGGGAAAAGATGCAAGAGGAGAAAACGCGACAGGTGAGCTGACAACTTATCATTGTATCATACACCAGAGAGCGTTGTGCGGTAAAGCCTTGAAAATGGAGCATGTAATGAGCATCATCGGCGCACAGTTAACCCATATCAGAGCAAAGGTTTGAATCACCGCCAGTTCAAGGCATTTCTGACGGAGTTAGAAAACGGAGCATGATGATTTGCCTTATCACACAGAGGTGCGATGGCTAAGCCAGGGAAAGGTGCTTCAAAGATGTTTCGAGCTTCGTGAGGAGATTTGTCTGTTCTTGGACAGCAAAGGGAAAGACACAACACAACTCCGAGACGAAATGTTTCTGTGTGAAATGGCTTTTCTGTGTGACATTACGAGTCATCTGAATGCAATGAACTTGCAGCTGCAGGGTCGGGATCGTGTCATCTCTGATATGTACAGTACAGTGAAGGCATTTAAAACCAAACTGACTCTGTGGGAGACGCAGATGCGGAAAGAAAAT
Source organism: Oncorhynchus keta (assembly GCF_023373465.1). Taxonomy (NCBI): domain Eukaryota; kingdom Metazoa; phylum Chordata; class Actinopteri; order Salmoniformes; family Salmonidae; genus Oncorhynchus; species Oncorhynchus keta. The sequence goes on along the minus strand of NW_026289013.1, from coordinate 1,210 downwards.
TTGAGCCACTTTCCCAGCTGCCAGACCATGAAAGAGAAGCTCTCTACCAGTGCGTTCCCGAGCGCACAGTTGGCTGATAAAATAGGTATGCTTGCCGCTGACTTTCGACGCCGATTTGCTGACTTTGAAGCACAAAAAGCAGGTTGGAACTGCTCGGTAACCCATTTGCTGTTGACGTGGAAAGCTCACCACCAAACCTCCAAATGGAGTTGATTGACCTCCAATGCAATGATGCACTGAGGGCAAAATATGCGGCAGTGGGTGCTGCGGAGTTCGCCCGTTTCCTCCCGACACAATGCCCCAGCTGCGCATCCAGGCTGCTCAAACGTTGTCTATGTTTGGCAGCACATACCTGTGTGAACAACTGTTTTCTTTGATGAACTTGAACAAAACATCACACAGAAGTCGACTTACTGCTGAACACCTCCACTCAATTCTGAGGATTTCCTCAGCTCAGAGCCTTACCCCGAACATTGATGAACTTGTGGAAAAGATGGGACACCACCAAGTATCACCCTCAACCTCAAACAAGTGAACATTACTGTGCAATCACATATTTAGAGTTTTTACTCAGTTCAAGTTTAAAAGTTAAAGTTTAATATTTGTTTTCACTGCATGTTACTTCTCCTTAAACAAAGTGTTGTTTTTGATTAATAGATTTTTGCACTTTATTTTATTGTATTTCAATCCAATTATATTTTAAAAATATTTCAGTTGAGTGGATGATAGAAAATTGCTATTATTGTTTTTTTCTTTGAAGTAAATTTAGCCCACTTTTGCTAAAATAGAAAATATAGGCTACTGATGGTGCCTTGAATACCGGTTTCTTTCATTTAATGTTCATGTTATGGGGATTTTTATATAAAGGAAATTTGTCTTTTGTGTCTGTTGAAAATTAAAGATTACTGACAGAGCCATAAGAAAATATTGCTTTATTTATCTGATCATATTGGAATATATTTGTTAGGTTTTCAGTAGGTTCAATTAGGTTCACTAGACTATATCGTCATTTAAAAATTTTTCAATGAACATTCGAACAGTCCGGCCCTCGGCTTGTAGCTAAATTTTTATTTGGCCCTCCGTCCATTTGACTTTGACACCCCTGATCTACAACCTCACAGTAATGTGTTGAACTATTCACTATCTACAACCTCACAGTAATGTGTTGATCTATTCACTATCTACAACCTCACAGTAATGTGTTGAACTA
>NW_026289012.1:0-4539 GCF_023373465.1 Oncorhynchus keta | reverse complement strand
CAGTTTTCCGTAGTCTACTCTTCCTCATATAGGCTAGTCAGTGCCATATTTGGAAGGCTAGTCACTAAGAAACAGATATTTTCACTACCTTAGGAATGCTGGAAGTGGTGTTATCCTCCAGGGCCTTGAAACTGTCCTGACTCTCTGTCTGGTGCTATAGTGGCGCTGCTGTGGACCACGCATCAGTGTAACTCATCCCCCTCTCCCTCCTACCAACTCTGACCTTTTGGGGTCAGACATAAAGGAGCAACTTTTCACCAGCCCCTCCCTCCTACCAACTGACCTGTTGGGGTCAGACGTGAAGGAGCAACTTTTCACCATCCCCTCTCTCCAATCAACTCTGACCTGTTGGGGTCAGACGTGAAGGAGCATGGGACAGACAGGTCTGCCATGTTACAATCTCTGATCTCTGATATCTCTCTGGAAGGAAACTCGTGCCCTAATTTTTGTCCACCTTGTGGACATTGGCGAGATTGGACATTGGCGAGTAATATGCTCGGAAGCGGTGGATGGTGAGCTGGCCTTCTGTGTCTAACCAGTAGGCCGCTCCGCTTCGGGAAAGTCGTATTCCTGGTCGTAATGATGGTAAGTTGACATCACTTTTATGTCCGATAGTTCTTCCCGGCTGTATGTAATAACTGGTCGTAATGATGGCTGTATGATGGCTGTATTCCCGGCTGTATGTAATAACTGGTCGTAATGATGGCTGTATGATGGCTGTATGTAATAACTGGTCGTAATGATGGCTGTATGATGGCTGTATGATGGCTGTATTCCCGAGCTGTATGTAATATATAATATAATATATATGCCATTTAGCAGACGCTTTTATCCAAAGCGACTTACAGTCATGTGTGCATACATTCTACGTATGGGTGGTCCCGGGAATCGAACCCACTACCCTGGCGTTACAAGCGCCATGCTCTACCAACTGAGCTACAGAAGGACCTGGAAGGATGTAATAACACTTGAGATGTTCTGGGCTAACAATGTCAGAAATAACACATGAAATAACTGCATAGTTTCCTAAGGACCTGAAGCGAGGCGAACATCTCTCTTGGTGCCGTCTCTTCACTGCTGTTCTGCTGTTAATCGTATTTACGCACACGCACACGCATGTACCGAGACACACACACACACGGTTGGAATTGATTGAGCCATACAGAACAACTCTTGTCTGTATGTAGTTGCTATATATCTGTTGAGTTTTCTCTGAGAGGGGGAGATGAAGAGAGACCAGTCTCTCTGTAGCTGGTGGCTCCCTGCCCTGGTTTGTTATGCTGCTGATTTACTCCTTGGTTACCGACTTCTCCAAGTCCAAATGTTTTGGCCCCAAAGCGTGAAGGTTTCTATAGCTACTTCACATACATTCCCATGCATTCACAATGCTGGCACAGGCTCAATGAGAGCTTGAATCTCTCATAAGGCGGAAAATATTTGGATATGTCAGCCGGTGTAGCTTGTTTTGGAGGTGTGTGTGTGTGTGTGTGTGTGTGTGTGTGTGTGTGTGTGTGTGTGTGTGTGTGTGTGTGTGTGTGTGTGTGTGTGTGTGTGTGTGTGTGTGTGTGTGTGTGTGTGTGTGTGTGTGTGTGTGTGTGTGTGTGTGTGTGTGTGTGTGTGTGCGTGCGTGTGCGTGCGGTGAATCAGTACTAAACAGTAATAAATGATACCTCAGTACTGGTACCCAATGTATATAGCCATGTTATCATTGACTCAGCACTGGTACCCAGTGTATATAGCCATGTTATCATTGACTCAGTACTGGTACCCAGTGTATATAGCCATGTTATCATCGACTCAGCACTGGTACCCAGTGTATATAGCCATGTTATCATTGACTCAGCACTGGTACCCAGTGTATATAGCCATGTTATCATTGACTCAGCACTGGTACCCAGTGTATATAGCCATGTTATCATTGACTCAGCACTGGTACCCAGTGTATATAGCCATGTTATCATTGACTCAGTACTGGTACCCAGTGTATATAGCCATGTTATCATTGACTCAGTACTGGTACCCAGTGTATATAGCCATGTTATCATTGACTCAGTACTGGTACCCAGTGTATATAGCCATGTTATCATTGACTCAGTACTGATACCCAGTGTATATAGCCATGTTATCATTGACTCAGTACTGGTACCCAGTGTATATAGCCATGTTATCATTGACTCAGTACTAGTACCCAGTGTATATAGCCATGTTATCATTGACTCAGCACTGGTACCCAGTGTATATAGCCATGTTATCATTGACTCAGTACTGGTACCCAGTGTATATAGCAAAGTTATCATCGACTCAGTACTGGTACCCATATATACCAGAACAGTCCTACTGAAAGACTGACATGAAGTAATAATTAGTAATGTTTATACCACAACGTTTTTGAAAACCTGTTTCTGATTAGCCGTTCACGAATGGACACTAAAACCAGATAAAGGGACAGTTGGAATCTGACAGCTTTCAATCGTGATGCGATATGCACCTAGACATGCAGACTGTACTTGCTACAAAGTTACAGAAAGCTAAACCAACAACCACACAAACTGGAATCGGATACATTGTAAATGCAGCTCCAATGAGAAAAAAAACTAGATAGAGTTGATTTGTTTCTGCAGAGACATCCTTTTTTGGGAACATCTGATGAGCTAATGTGGTGAGTGATGGACATGACTTGCTCTGGTCCCTACTGTTGCAGCCGTCACGCAAGTGGCGCTATGTTGTCAAATACTCCCACGTTTCTAGTTTAGTGGTGCTATGCTGTCAAATACTCCCACGTTTCTAGTTTAGTGGCAAATACTCCCACGTTTCTAGTTTAGTGGTGCTATGCTGTCAAATACTCCCACGTTTCTAGTTTGGTGGTGCTATGCTGTCAAATACTCCCACGTTTCTAGTTTAGTGGCGCTATGCTGTCAAATACTCCCACGTTTCTAGTTTAGTGGTGCTATGCTGTCAAATACTCCCACGTTTCTAGTTTAGTGGAGCTATGCTGTCAAATACTCCCACATTTCTAGTTTAGTGGCGCTATGCTGTCAAATACTCCCACGTTTCTAGTTTAGTGGTGCTATGCTGTCAAATACTCCCACGTTTCTAGTTTAGTGGCGCTATGCTGTCAAATACTCCCACGTTTCTAGTTTAGTGGTGCTATGCTGTCAAATACTCCCACGTTTCTAGTTTAGTGGCAAATACTCCCACGTTTCTAGTTTAGTGGTGCTATGCTGTCAAATACTCCCACGTTTCTAGTTTGGTGGTGCTATGCTGTCAAATACTCCCACGTTTCTAGTTTAGTGGCGCTATGCTGTCAAATACTCCCACGTTTCTAGTTTAGTGGCACTATGCTGTCAAATACTCCCACGGTTCTAGTTTAGTGGTGCTATGCTGTCAAATACTCCCACGTTTCTAGTTTAGTGGAGCTATGCTGTCAAATACTCCCACATTTCTAGTTTAGTGGCGCTATGCTGTCAAATACTCCCACGTTTCTAGTTTAGTGGTGCTATGCTGTCAAATACTCCCACGTTTCTAGTTTAGTGGCGCTATGCTGTCAAATACTCCCACGTTTCTAGTTTAGTGGTGCTATGCTGTCAAATACTCCCACATTTCTAGTTTAGTGGCGCTATGCTGTCAAATACTCCCACGTTTCTAGTTTAGTGGCGCTATGCTGTCAAATACTCCCACGTTTCTAGTTTAGTGGTGATATGCTGTCAAATACTCCCACGTTTCTAGTTTAGTGGCGCTATGCTGTCAAATACTCCCACGTTTCTAGTTTAGTGGCGCTATGCTGTCAAATACTCCCACGTTTCTAGTTTAGTGGCGCTATGCTGTCAAATACTCCCACGTTTCTAGTTTAGTGGCGCTATGCTGTCAAATACTCCCACGTTTCTAGTTTAGTGGCGCTATGCTGTCAAATACTCCCACGTTTCTAGTTTAGTGGCGCTATGCTGTCAAATACTCCCACGTTTCTAGTTTAGTGGCGCTATGCTGTCAAATACTCCCACGTTTCTAGTTTAGTGGTGCTATGCTGTCAAATACTCCCATGTTTCTAGTTTCACCAGCTGTTTTCAGCAACAAATATCTTTGATTTCGGTTCTCATATTGGTAGGTTTGATAGCAACAAACTATTTAGCTATCATTTAGCCTCGTGTTTGACATGCAATGTGATCTCCTTGTAATGAACAGTGTAGTGTCCTGACGAGAAGGCAAACTTGCCTAGCTTTGCGAGGTCAAACCGGGCATTATCAGCTCATTGTTATGGGATGTGTCCAAATGAAGGCCAATAGAATACAGCTTTGATGTTATTCTGGCTGCAGGGTGGGGTCGTGAATGTGTTATTCTGGCTGCAGGGTCGGTCGTGAATGTGTTATTCTGGCTGCAGGGTCGGTCGTGAATGTGTTATTCTGGCTGCAGGGTGGGGTCGTGAATGTGTTATTCTGGCTGCAGGGTCGGGTCGTGAATGTGTTATTCTGGCTGCAGGGTCGGGTCGTGAATGTGTTATTCTGGCTGCAGGGTCGGTTGTGAATGTGTTATTCTGGCTGCAGG
>NW_026289011.1:0-6715 GCF_023373465.1 Oncorhynchus keta | reverse complement strand
AGCATTAATACTGGATTGATGTGCAGATGATGATGTGCAAGTAGAGATAATGGGGTGCAAAAGAGCAAGAGGATAAGTAACAATATGGGGATGAGGTAGTTAGGGTGTGCTATTTACAGATTGGCTGAGTACAGGTACAGTGATCGGTAAGCTGCTCTGACAGCTGATGCTTAAAGTTAGAGAGGAGATATAAGACTCAGCTTCAGAGATATTTGCAATTTGTTCCAGTCATTGGCAGAGAGAACTGGGTGGAAAGGCTGCCAAAGTAAGTGTTGGCTTTGGGGATGACCAGTGCAATTACCTGCTGGAGCGCGTGCTACGGGTGAGTGTTGCTATGGTGACCAGTGAGCTGAGATATGGCGGGGCTTTACCTAGCAAAGACTTATAGATGACCAGGAGCCAGTGGGTTTGGCGACGGATATGTAGTGGTCAGCCAACGAGAGCATACAGGTTGCAGTGGTGGTTAGTATATGGGGCTTTGGTGATAAAACCGATGGCACTGTGAAAGACTACATCCAGTTTGCTGAGTAGAGTGTTGGGGCTAATTTGTAAATGACATTGCCGAAGTCAAGGATTGGCAGAATAGTCCGTTTACGAGGGTAAGTTTGGCGGCATGAGTGAAGGGATGCTTTGTTATGAAATAGGAAGCCGATTGTAGATTTCATTTTGGATTGGAGATATGATGCGGCTGCATGCATGCCATGGCCCTCCTCTCTCACACTCGAGTGACACTGAGATTGTGTTCATTGAGAAATAGCTGGATAGAAAGGCTCCTAATAACATGTTGTGAGGTATTCTATTTGGCACAATAGAATCCCAACCTGCATCTCATAATTGCCTGCAAGTCCTGTATTGATTGATGAATATTGAAGATTGACACGCAGATATCTTTTAATGAAAACAAGGCCTCCGTACTCATTTAGACCACTAGAAAGCAAGAGCATCTAATCAATACTACGATTACAGAGCCCTCTGTAGCACCCAGGAACATGTATTGTAGATCTCCAGGTGGAGTACAGAGCCTTTCACCCAGGAACATGTATTGTAGATCTCCAGGTGGAGTACAGAGCCCTCTGTAGAACCCAGGAACATGTATTGTAGATCTCAGGTGGAGTACAGAGCCCTCTGTAGCACCCAGGAACATGTATTGTAGATCTCCAGGTGGGAGTACAGAGCCCTCTGTAGCACCCAGGAACATGTATTGTAGATCTCCAGCTGGAGGGCAGCTGATGTTTGAATATAAACAAGATGGCTCTGATGTAAACGTCTCTTGAAGTCAGTTATCTGACAGTTGATGTGTCCGTTAAAGACAGGGAAGTTGGGGGGTCCAGTGCCCCACAGTTACAGCTCACAGTTTAACCTTGTTCATAAAACATTCATGCCTGTTTGCACCAGAGTCTCCAGAAATGCCTTACTTATATGTAGCATGTAGCAGCATCCTGCTGGGGATGTATATGGATGAGATGTCAGAGGCTTCCCCTGTCTCAACAGATTCCTTCCTTCACAGATACACAACAGGCAACACTGTTGTGCACACACATTCACACACACAAACCCTAATGCACATCTGGCCTATATAAATGGCATGTATATATTATATTATGTATATATGATGTATTATTATAGTATCTTCATCCTGTGTTGACGTCGGGATGCTGACAGGTCTTTCTCTGGGAGCTGCTGTGAGCTGATGGCTCTCCTGAAGGCAAGTCTCTGTAACAGATGTTTGTGAAAGGCATAAGTCTGTTTGAACGACCACAGCGTAAGCATGTACAGTACCACAGTCCTTAGTAACACCGTCATTACACAGTAAACAACCACAGCCCTGACTCAGTTCTTTACCGTGTTGGCACATTAACCCCAGGTACCTGTTAGGTACAGTGGAAAGGGGATTATTGACTTTAGTATTGCCTGAGGAACCTCTCTGCTGCCTGAAGGCAGTGGCAAAGAAGATTAGATAATAACCTCACTGAATGTTTTCAGATGGTCATATATATATCATGCCAGAGGTGGATAGAAACTCTATACCAGGGGTAGAATGGAGACAGGCCTTAGTCTCCCTGAGTTACTAATAGGACCATTTGCTTTTTAGCGTGTGTGTGTGTTTAGTGTGTGTGTGTGTGTGTGTGTGTGTGTGTGTGTGTGTGTGTGTGTGTGTGTGTGTGTGTGTGTGTGTGTGTGTGTGTGTGTGTGTGTGTGTGTGTGTGTGTGTGTGTGTGTGTGTAATCTCCTCTATGCACTCTGGACAGTTAGTGTTAGTAGTACCCAACTCACTAACGATCATTAGGTCGCTAATGGCCTGGTACTCCAGGGCTCTACCGTCCCTCCAACGACTCTGACATCAATGCAAATGCAATGGAGAAATCACATCAAAACACTATGTGCTTTAAAACTCAATTTGAAGAAAGAAGTTCAACAACAGGTTGAAACTGAATGGAAAACATGGTCTTTGTGGATGTTGTTTCAAAGACTAACACAACAGAATGGACAGTGCTTTCTAAGGTGATGATTCATTCAAAACACCATTTGAATATATAAAATAAAAGCTGAATTTAAGAAATGATTGTGCTGTTATACAGTACATAGCCTAGACACATATTACAGAAGGCAGAAGATAACTGATTTAAAGAGATCTATGGTACATCATTTGTCTAGTCTATATTAAACAAATTCAGAGTTAGACTACATTATAGTGAATTTCTATTTGATTTGAATAGCCTAGTAAAAGGGCATTATTTAAATATGTTTTATATAATCAATAGGCTGACACATTACCTTTAGCTACACAATATCTGAACCAACGCATTTCCATTTCTTCCCCCCTCTCTCCTTCATTCCTTTCTCCAGCACACAGAGAGGCTGTCAACAATTTAATGAAATATGTTTAGTTGGGAAAACATGTTACTATCATGTTCCACAACAGATTTCACTTGGTTTCACAAATTAAGCACTGGGTAGCTGCAGGAACAGGGTTGGAGAGCCCATGACATACAGAGTTTGTGTGCAATATCACCTGTTGCGTGGAAGAATAACCTGTGTAGCCGACCCAACATGGAATGAACCTGTAGCCTCCATTTGCATACGGATGATATGGATTTCCCTCTTGCCCCTGTTTCTGCCCATTTCATAATGGGACACTCTAAATCTAAACTCATTTTACATATTAGTAAAGACAAAATTAAATGAAAAATAGTCTGATGGGTGAAATAATTATCACTTGATGAGAGCTGGAGAGAACAGCTAGTGCTGCCTGATGCAAGGAACAGAGCAACACCTTTTGATTGGTAAGACATTCTAGGGTTTGTATCATTCACAACTAAAGTTGCCAAATAACTAGCATATAGTACCTGTTTCAAATGATACATTTTATTTAAAAAATCATTTCTATTTTATTCAGCTTATTTTATTCAGTTAATTTATAATGTCCTTACTTTAAAATCAAATAATATAAAATAATGGCATGGGACTTATAAGCATGTCTTGTCTGCTAAATGAACAAGCCTACAGCCTATGGCATGGCGCATAGTGTCACGGCCATCAAAGGAAGGACCAAGGTGCAGCGTGGGAGCGTACATATTCCCTTTTGTGGTGGTTATATTCACCCTGCAAATGCGGGGCGCTGGCACAGGACGCACTGGGCTGTGCAGATGTACCGGAGACACAGTGCGCAGAGCCGGCGCAGGATATCCTGGGCCGAAGAGACGCACTGGAGACCAGGCGCGCTGAGCCGGCACCATCCGTCCTGGCTGGATGCTCACCCTAGCCCGGCAGATGCGGGGAGCTGGGATGTAGTGCACCGGGCTGTGAACGTGCACTGGAGACACCGTGCGCTCCACCGCATAACACCGTGCCTGACCAGTACGATGCTCAGGTCTATAATCCGACTCTGCCAATCTCCCCGTGTGCCACCCCCTAAAAATTATTGGGGCTGCCTCTTGGGCTTCCTTGCTAGCCGTGTTCCCTCATAACGATGCCGTTCCGCCTTTGCTGCCTCCAGCTCCTCCTTGGGACGGGGATATTCCCCAGTCTGCCTCCAGCTCCTCCTTGGGGGATATTCCCCAGTCTGCCTCCAGATATATTCCCAGTCTGCCTCCAGCTCCTCCTTGGGATGGTGATATTCGGGGATATTCCCCAGTCTGCCTCCAGCTCCTCCTTGGGACAGGATATTCCCCAGTCTGCCTCCAGCTCCTCCTTGGGACGGGGATATTCCCCAGTCTGCCTCCAGCTCCTCCTTGGGATGGTGATATTCCCCAGTCTGCCTCCAGCTCCTCCTTGGGACGGTGATATTCCCCAGTCTGCCTCCAGCTCCTCCTTGGGACGGGGATATTCCCCAGTCTGCCTCCAGCTCCTCCTTGGGACGGGATATTCCCCAGTCTGCCTCAGCTCCTCCTTGGGAGATATTCCCCAGTCCTCCAGCTCCTCCTTGGGACGGTGATATTCCCCAGTCTGCCTCCAGCCCCAGTCCCTCCTTGGGACGGTGATATTCCCCAGTCTGCCTCCAGCTCCTCCTTGGGACGGGATATTCCCCAGTCTGCCTCCAGCTCCTCCTTGGGACGGTGATATTCCCCAGTCTGCCTCCAGCTCCTCCTTGGGACTGCCTCCAGCTCCTCCTTGGGACGGTGATATTCCCCAGTCTGCCTCCAGCTCCTCCTTGGGACGGTGATATTCCCCAGTCTGCCTCCAGCTCCTCCTTGGGACGGTGATATTCCCCAGTCTGCCTCCAGCTTCCTTGGGACGGTGATATTCCCCAGTCTGCCTCCAGCTCCTCCTTGGGACGGTGATATTCCCCAGTCTGCCTCCAGCTCCTCCTTGGGATATTCCCCAGGTGATATTCCCCAGTCTGCCTCCAGCTCCTCCTTGGGACGGTGATATTCCCCAGTCTGCCTCCAGCTCCTCCTTGGGACGGTGATATTCCCCAGTCTGCCTCCAGCTCCTCCTTGGGACGGTGATATTCCCCAGTCTGCCTCCAGCTCCTCCTTGGGACGGTGATATTCCCCAGTCTGCCTCCAGCTCCTCCTTGGGACGGGGATATTCCCCAGTCTGCCTCCAGCTCCTCCTTGGGACGGGGATATTCCCCAGTCTGCCTCCAGCTCCTCCTTGGGACGGGGATATTCCCCAGTCTGCCTCCAGCTCCTCCTTGGGATGGGGATATTCCCCAGTCTGCCTCCAGCTCCTCCTTGGGACGGGGATATTCCCCAGCCTGCCTCCAGCTCCTCCTTGGGATGGTGATATTCCCCAGCCTGCCTCCAGCTCCTCCTTGGGATGGGATATTCCCCAGCCTGCCTCCAGCTCCTCCTTGGGATGGGTATATTCCCCAGCCTGCCTCCAGCTCCTCCTTGGGACGGGGATATTCCCCAGCCTGCCTCCAGCTCCTCTTTGGGACGGTGATATTCCCCAGCCTGCCTCCAGCTCCTCCTTGGGATGGTGATTCCCAGCCTGCCTCCAGGGTCCTTTACCGTCCAGGATTTCCTCCCAAGTCCATGAGTCCCCCTTACCACGCTGCTTGGTCCTTTTGTGGTGGGAAGTTCTGAGCCACCTCCGACCATGGGACGTACATCACCCATTCTCCTGGCCGGTCCTGGCAATATGACCGCAGAAACCTACCCACATTCTGGTTCACTCTCTCCACCTGCCCATTACTCTCGGGGTGATAACCCAAGGTCAGGCTGACCGAGACATATCCAACAGAAAAGGAAAAGGGAATCGGTGGCAGCTAGTAGACCGGTGACGACGACCGCCGAGCGCCACCGAACAGTGGTGGAAGTCGTGACACAAAGCCAGATAGGTCAACTCATATTCTGTCCTTCTGTTTCTTTAGACCTGCCTAAAATAAAGAATGGATTTATTGTGACGTTGTATATTCAATTGATTTATTATACTTTTTAAAATGTAGATGTTCCAAAAGCAGGCATCAGCAGCTTGTATGTGGGGAGATCAGGAGATGCTAAATGTGTTTAAATTAATTAACAGTCAACTACTGTGAGACCGGCAGTCTTTTGCATAGCAATAACTGGCTGACAAGTGACAAAGGAATGGCATTTTCTCTAATAAACTGTCGTTAAAGGAACAATAATGGAACAAACAGTATAACATGGTGGTTTTCTGTGAATATCCATCAAAAACTTCTTAGCAGACATTTAAAATTACACCTGTACAGTATATGCCCTGAAAAGTGGACTGGACCAAGGTTTTTGACTCATGGGACGCAGGTACCCACTGCTTAGCCCAAATATGAGTCCTACTCCCCTCTCCAGGAGCTGATGGTTTTAGCATGAGGCAGGTGATGAGGGAGGACACTCCCAGAGAACACTGAGGGTTCTATGGAACATCACCAGCACAGCATATGCCTGACTAGACATGGACTAACACAGTTCATCTTTGTAATGCAAAACCACACAAATATAGTGTTAAACTTCAACCGAGGAGTGTATATGTGTGTGTGAAAAAGAGACTAGGGCTTTATTGGAGGAGTGCATTTGAGGAGTTATAGTTCCCCCTCTCACTATATACTATAATTAAAAATAACCAACACGTCAACATTGTTTGCCTTCAGACACACAGTCCCTCTGTCAGGTGGAATAATGAATCTCATTTCCCACCAGAGCTGTTTACTCTTAGACAGCTGCTAGCATAGTGTGCTAATTGCCTCTCCACCTCTCACCTAATTTGCCAGACTCCACCTCTGCCACTCACATTGATAAAACACAATATTCAA
>NW_026289010.1:0-3091 GCF_023373465.1 Oncorhynchus keta | reverse complement strand
ACAGAGGAAGGTAGTGGGATGTTCTACAGCATGACAGAGGAAGGATAGTGGGATGTTCAACAGCATGACGAGAGGAAGAGGAAGGTAGTGGGATGTTCAACAACATGACAGAGAAGGAAAGGTAGTGGGATGTTCAACAGCATGACGAGAGGAAGGTAGTGGGATGTTCAACAGCATGACAGAGGAAGAGGAAGGTAGTGGGATGTTCAACAGCATGACAGAGGAAGGAAGGTAGTGGGATGTTCAACAGCATGACAGAGAGGAAGGTAGTGGGATGTTCTACAGCATGAACAGAGAGGAAGAGGAAGGTAGTGGGATGTTCAACAGCATGACAGAGGAAGAGGAAGGTAGTGGGATGTTCTACAGCATGACAGAGGGAAAGGCAGTGGGATGTTCTACAGCATGACAAGAGGAAGAGGAAGGTAGTGGGATGTTCTACAGCATGACAGAGGAAGAGGAAGGTAGTGGGATGTTCTACAGCATGACAGAGAGGAAGGTAGTGGGATGTTCAACAGCATGACAGAGGAGAGGATGGCAGTGGATGTTCTACAGCATGACAGAGGAAGAGGAAGGTAGTGGGATGTTCTACAGCATGACAGAGGAAGAGGAAGGTAGTGGATGTTCAACAGCATGACAGAGGAAGGTAGTGGGATGTTCAACAGCATGACAGAGGAAGGTAGTGGGATGTTCTACAGCATGACAGAGGAAGAGGAAGGCAGTGGGATGTTCTACAGCATGACAGAGGAAGGGAAGGTAGTGGGATGTTCAACAGCATGACGAGAAGAGGAAGGTAGTGGGATGTTCAACAGCATGACAGAGAAGAGGAAGGTAGTGGGATGTTCTACAGCATGACAGAGGGAAGGAAAGGTAGTGGGATGTTCTACAGCATGACAGAGGAAGGTAGTGGGATGTTCTACAGCATGACAGAGGAAGAGGAAGGTAGTGGGATGTTCAACAGCATGACAGAGAAGGAAAGGTAGTGGGATGTTCAACAGCATGACAGAAGGAAGGTAGTGGGATGTTCAACAGCATGACAGAGAGAGGAAGGTAGTGGGATGTTCAACAGCATGACAGAGGAAGAGGAAGGTAGTGGGATGTTCAACAGCATGACAGAGAGAAGGTAGTGGGATGTTCTACAGCATGACAGAGGAAGAGGCAGTGGGATGTTCAACAGCATGAGAGAGGAAGAGGAAGGTAGTGGGATGTTCAACAGCATGACAGAAGAAGGTAGTGGGATGTTCAACAGCATGACAGAGGAAGAGGAAGGTAGTGGGATGTTCAACAGCATGAGAGAGGAAGAGGAAGGTAGTGGGATGTTCAACAGCATGACAGAAGAAGGTAGTGGGATGTTCAACAGCATGACAGAAGAAGGTAATGGGATGTTCTACAGCATGACAGAGGAGAGGCAGTCGGGATGACCTACAGCATGACAGAGGAAGAGGAAGGTAGTGGGATGTTCTACAGCATGACAGAGGAAGGTACTGGGATGTTCTACAGCATGACAGAGGGAAGGTAGTGGGATGTTCAACAGCATGAGAGAGGAAGAGGAAGGTAGTGGGATGTTCAACAGCATGACAGAGGAAGAGCAGTGGGATGTTCAACAGCATGACAGAGGAGGAGGAACGTAGTGGGATGTTCAACAGCATGACAGAGGAAAGTAGTGGGATGTTCAACAGCATGACAGAGGAAGGTAGTGGGATGTTCAACAGCATGACAGAGGACGAGGAAGGTAGTGGGATGTTCTACAGCATGACAGAGGAAGAGGAAGTTACTGGGATGTTCTACAGCATGACAGAAGGAAGGTAGTGGGATGTTCAACAGCATGACAGAGGAAGAGGAAGGTAGTGGGATGTTCAACAGCATGACAGAGGAAGGTAGTGGGATGTTCAACAGCATGACAGAGGAAGGTAGTGGGATGTTCAACAGCATGACAGAGGAAGAGGAAGGTAGTGGGATGTTCAACAGCATGACAGAGGAAGAGGAAGGTAGTGGGATGTTCAACAGCATGACAGAGGAAAGGTAGTGGGATGTTCTACAGCATGACAGAGGAAGAGGAAGGTAGTGGGATGTTCAACAGCATGACAGAGGAAGAGGAAGGTAGTGGGATGTTCAACAGCATGACAGAAGGAAGGTAGTGGGATGTTCAACAGCATGACAGAGGAAGAGGAAGGTAGTGGGATGTTCAACAGCATGACAGAGGAAGAGAAGGTAGTGGGATGTTCAACAGCATGACAGAAGAAAGGTAGTGGGATGTTCTACAGCATGACAGAGGAAGGCAGTGGGATGACCTACAGCATGACAGAGGAAGAGGAAGGTAGTGGGATGTTCTACAGCATGACAGAGGAAAGGTACTGGGATGTTCTACAGCATGACAGAAGGAAGGTAGTGGGATGTTCAACAGCATGAGAGAGGAAGAGGAAGGTAGTGGGATGTTCTACAGCATGACAGAGGAAGGTAGTGGGATGTTCAACAGCATGACAGAGGAAGGTAGTAGGATGTTCAACAGCATGACAGAGGAAGAAGTAGTGGGATGTTCCACAGCATGACAGAGGAAGGTAGTGGGATGTTCAACAGCATGACAGAGAGGAAGGTAGTGGGATGTTCTACAGCATGACAGAGGAAGAGGAAGGTAGTGGGATGTTCTACAGCATGACAGAGGAAGAGGAAGGTAGTGGGATGTTCTACAGCATGACAGAGGAAGAGGTAGTGGGATGTTCAACAGCATGACAGAGAGAGGAAGGTAGTGGGATGTTCAACAGCATGACAGAGGAAGGTAGTGGGATGTTCAACAGCATGACAGAGGAGAGGTAGTGGGATGTTCAACAGCATGACAGAGGAAGAGGAAGGTAGTGGGATGTTCAACAGCATGACAGAGAGAGAAGGTAGTGGGATGTTCAACAGCATGACAGAGGAAGAGGAAGGTAGTGGGATGTTCAACAACATGACAGAGAGAAGGTAGTGGGATGTTCAACAGCATGACAGAGGAAGAGGAAGATAGTGGGATGTTCAACAGCATGACAGAGGAGGAAGGTAGTGGGATGTTCAACAGCATGACAGAGGAAGAGGAAGGTAGTGGGATGTTCAACAGCAT
>NW_026289009.1:0-10291 GCF_023373465.1 Oncorhynchus keta | reverse complement strand
GACAGACCAGCTAGATCGACTGTCTCTATTATAATATGACATACCAGCTAGATCTACTGTCTCTATTATAATATGACAGACCAGCTAGATCTACTGTCTCTATTATAAGATGACAGACCAGCTAGATCTACTGTCTCTATTATAATATGACAGACCAGCTAGATCTACTGTCTCTATTATAATATGACAGACCAGCTAGATCTACTGTCTCTATTATAAGATGACATACCAGCTAGATCTACTGTCGCTATTATAATATGACAGACCAGCTAGATCTACTGTCTCTATTATAATATGACAGACCATCTAGATCTACTGTCTCTATTATAATATGACAGACCAGCTAGATCTACTGTCTCTATTATATTATGACAGACCAGCTAGATCTACTGTCTCTATTATAATATGACAGACCAGCTAGATCTACTGTCTCTATTATAAGATGACATACCAGCTAGATCTACTGTCTCTATTGTATTATGACAGACCAGCTAGATCTACTGTCGCTTTTGTACTATGACATACCAGCTAGATCTACTGTCTCTATTATAATATGACAGGCCAGATAGATATACTGTCTCTATTATACAATGACAGACCAGCTCGATCGACTGTCTCTACTATAATATGACAGACCAGGTAGATCTACTCATTCTATTACAATATGACAGACCAGCGAGATGTACTGTCTCTATTATATTATGACAGGCCAGCTAGATCTACTGTCTCTATTGTATTATGACAGACCAGCTAGATCTACTGTCTCTATTATAAGATGACATACCAGCTAGATCTACTGTCGCTATTATATTATGACAGACCAGCTAGATCTACTGTCTTTATTATAATTTGACAGACCAGCTAGATCGACTGTCTCTATTATAAGATGACATACCAGCTAGATCTACTGTCTCTATTATAATATGACAGACCAGCTAGATCTACTGTCTCTATAATAAGATGACAGACCAGCTAGATCTACTGTCTCTATTATAATATGACAGACCAGCTAGATCTACTGTCTCTATTATGTTATGACAGACCAGCTAGATCTACTGTCTCTATTATAATATGACAGACCAGCTAGATCTATTATAATATGACAGACCAGCTCGATCTACTGTCTCTATTATAATATGACAGACCAGCTCGATCTACTGTCGCTATTATATTATGACAAGCCAGCTAGATCTACTGTCTTTATTATAATTTGACAGACCAGCTAGAGTGACTGTCTCTATTATAAGATGACATACCAGCTAGATCTACTGTCACTATTATATTATGACAGACCAGCTAGATCTACTGTCTCTATTATAAGATGACAAACCAGCTAGATCTACTGTCTCTATTATACTATGAGAGACCAGCTAGATCTACTGTCTCTATTGTATTAAGACAGACCAGCTAGATCTACTGTCTCTATTATATTATGACAGACCAGCTAGATCTACTGTCTCTATTATAAGATGACATACCAGCTAGATCTACTGTCGCTATTATAATATGACAGACCAGCTAGATCTACTGTCTCTATTATAATATGACAGACCAGCTAGATCTACTGTCTCTATTATAAGATGACATACCAGCTAGATCTACTGTCGCTATTATATTATGACAGACCAGCTAGATCTACTGTCTTTATTATAATTTGACAGACCAGCTAGAGCGACTGTCTCTATTATAAGATGACATACCAGCTAGATCTACTGTCTCTATTATAATATGACAGACCAGCTGGATCTACTGGCTCTATTATATAATGACAGACCAGCTAGATCTACTGTCTCTATTATGTTATGACAGACCAGCTACATCTACTGTCTCTATTATAATATGACAGACCATCTAGATCTACTGTCTCTATTATAATATGACAGACCAGCTAGATCTACTGTCTCTATTATATTATGACAGACCAGCTAGATCTACTGTCTCTATTATAATATGACAGACCAGCTAAATCTACTGTCTCTATTATAAGATGACATACCAGCTAGATCTACTGTCGCTATTATATTATGACAGACCAGCTAGATCTACTGTCTTTATTATAATTTGACAGACCAGCTAGATCGACTGTCTCTATTATAAGATGACATACCAGCTAGATCTACTGTCTCTATTATAATATGACAGACCAGCTAGATCTACTGTCTCTATTATAAGATGACATACCAGCTAGATCTACTGTCTCTATTATAAGATGACATACCAGCTAGATCTACTGTCGCTATTATATTATGACAGACCAGCTAGATCTACTTTCTTTATTATAATTTGACAGACCAGCTAGATCGACTGTCTCTATTATAATATGACATACCAGCTAGATCTACTGTCTCTATTATAATATGACAGACCAGCTAGATCTACTGTCTCTATTATAAGATGACAGACCAGCTAGATCTACTGTCTCTATTATAATATGACAGACCAGCTAGATCTACTGTCTCTATTATAATATGACAGACCAGCTAGATCTACTGTCTCTATTATTAGATGACATACCAGCTAGATCTACTGTCGCTATTATAATATGACAGACCAGCTAGATCTACTGTCTCTATTATAATATGACAGACCAGCTAGATCTACTGTCTCTATTATAATATGACAGACCAGCTATATCTACTGTCTCTATTATAAGATGACATACCAGCTAGATCTACTGTCGCTATTATATTATGACAGACCAGCTAGATCTACTGTCTTTATTATAAGATGACATACCAGCTAGAGCGACTGTCTCTATTATAAGATGACATACCAGCTAGATCTACTGTCTCTATTATAATATGACAGACCAGCTAGATCTACTGTCTCTATTATAAGATGACATACCAGCTAGATCTACTGTCGCTATTATATTATGACAGACCAGCTAGATCTACTGTCTTTATTATAATTTGACATACCAGCTAGATCGACTGTCTCTATTATAAGATGACATACCAGCTAGATCTACTGTCTCTATTATAATATGACAGACCAGCTAGATCTACTGTCTCTATTATAATATGACAAACCAGCTAGATCGACTGTCTCTATTATAAGATTACATACCAGCTAGATCTACTGTCTCTATTATAACATGACAGACCAGCTGGATCTACTGGCTCTATTATATTATGGCAGACCAGATAGATCTACTGTCTCTATTATAATATGACAGACCAGCTAGATCTACTGTCTCTATTATAAGATTACATACCAGCTAGATCTACTGTCTCTATTATAACATGACAGACCAGCTGGATCTACTGGCTCTATTATATTATGACAGACCAGCTAGATCTACTCTCTATTATAATATGACAGACCATCTAGATCTACTGTCTCTATTATAATATGACAGACCAGCTAGATCTACTGTCTCTATTATAAGATGACATACCAGCTAGATCTACTGTCTCTATTATAATATGACAGACCAGCTAGATCTACTGTCTCTATAATAAGATGACAGACCAGCTAGATCTACTGTCTCTATTATATTATGATAGACCAGCTAGATCTACTGTCTCTATTATAATATGACAGACCAGCTAGATCTACTGTCTCTATTATAAGATGACATACCAGCTAGATCTACTGTCGCTATTATATTATGACAGACCAGCTAGATCTACTGTCTTTATTATAATTTGACAGACCAGCTAGATCGACTGTCTCTATTATAAGATGACATACCAGCTAGATCTACTGTCTCTGTTATATTATGACAGACCAGCTAGATCAACAGTCTCTATTATAAGATGACATACCAGCTAGATCTACTGTCTCTGTTATATTATGACAGACCAGCTAGATCTACTGTCTCTATTATAAGATGACATACCAGCTAGATCTACTGTCTCTATTATAATATGACAGACCAGCTAGATCTACTGTCTTTATTATAATTTTGACAGACCAGCTAGAGCGACTGTCTCTATTATAAGATGACATACCAGCTAGATCTACTGTCTCTATTATAATATGACAGACCAGGTAGATCTACTGGCTCTATTATATAATGACAGACCAGCTGGATCTACTGGCTCTATTACGTTATGACAGACCAGCTAGATCTACTGTCTCTATTATAATATGACAGACCATCTAGATCTACTGTCTCTATTATAATATGACAGACCAGCGAGATACTGTCTCTATTATAAGATGACATACCAGCTAGATCTACTGTCGCTATTATATTATGACAGACCAGCTAGATCTACTGTCTTTATTATAATTTGACATACCAGCTAGATCGACTGTCTCTATTATAAGATGACATACCAGCTAGATCTACTGTCTCTATTATAATATGACAGACCAGCTAGATCTACTGTCTCTATTATAATATGACAAACCAGCTAGATCGACTGTCTCTATTATAAGATTACATACCAGCTAGATCTACTGTCTCTATTATAACATGACAGACCAGCTGGATCTACTGGCTCTATTATATTATGGCAGACCAGATAGATCTACTGTCTCTATTATAATATGACAGACCAGCTAGATCTACTGTCTCTATTATAAGATTACATACCAGCTAGATCTACTGTCTCTATTATAACATGACAGACCAGCTGGATCTACTGGCTCTATTATATTATGACAGACCAGCTAGATCTACTCTCTATTATAATATGACAGACCATCTAGATCTACTGTCTCTATTATAATATGACAGACCAGCTAGATCTACTGTCTCTATTATAAGATGACATACCAGCTAGATCTACTGTCTCTATTATAATATGACAGACCAGCTAGATCTACTGTCTCTATAATAAGATGACAGACCAGCTAGATCTACTGTCTCTATTATATTATGATAGACCAGCTAGATCTACTGTCTCTATTATAATATGACAGACCAGCTAGATCTACTGTCTCTATTATAAGATGACATACCAGCTAGATCTACTGTCGCTATTATATTATGACAGACCAGCTAGATCTACTGTCTTTATTATAATTTGACAGACCAGCTAGATCGACTGTCTCTATTATAAGATGACATACCAGCTAGATCTACTGTCTCTGTTATATTATGACAGACCAGCTAGATCAACAGTCTCTATTATAAGATGACATACCAGCTAGATCTACTGTCTCTGTTATATTATGACAGACCAGCTAGATCTACTGTCTCTATTATAAGATGACATACCAGCTAGATCTACTGTCTCTATTATAATATGACAGACCAGCTAGATCTACTGTCTTTATTATAATTTTGACAGACCAGCTAGAGCGACTGTCTCTATTATAAGATGACATACCAGCTAGGATCTACTGTCTATATTATAATATGACAGACCAGGTAGATCTACTGGCTCTATTATATAATGACAGACCAGCTGGATCTACTGGCTCTATTACGTTATGACAGACCAGCTAGATCTACTCTCTATTATAATATGACAGACCATCTAGATCTACTGTCTCTATTATAATATGACAGACCAGCGAGATACTGTCTCTATTATAAGATGACATACCAGCTAGATCTACTGTCTCTATTATAATATGACAGACCAGCTAGATCTACTGTCTCTATAATAAGATGACAGCCCAGCTAGATCTACTGTCTCTATTATATTATGATAGACCAGCTAGATCTACTGTCTCTATTATAATATGACAGACCATCTAGATCTACTGTCTCTATTATAATATGACAGACCAGCTAGATCTACTGTCTCTATTATATTATGATAGACCAGCTAGATCTACTTTCTCTTATTATAATTTGACAGACCAGCGAGAGCTGACTGTCTCTATTATAAGATGACAGACCAGCTAGATCTACTGTCTCTATAATAAGATGACAGACCAGCTAGATCTACTGTCTCTATTATATTATGACAGACCAGCTAGATCTACTGTCTCTATTATAAGATGATATACCAGCTAGATCTACTGTCTCTGTTATATTATGACAGACCAGCTAGATCTACAGTCTCTATTATAAGATGACATACCAGCTAGATCTACTGTCTCTGTTATATTATGACAGACCAGCTAGATCTACTGTCTCTATTATAAGATGACATACCAGCTAGATCTACTGTCTCTATTATAATATGACAGACCAGCTAGATCTACTGTCTCTATTATAATATGACAGACCAGCTAGATCTACTGTCTTTATTATAATTTTGACAGACCAGCTAGAGCTACTGTCTCTATTATAAATGACATTCCAGCTGATCTACTGTCTCTATTATAATATGACAGACCAGCTGATCTACTGTGGCTATTATATAATGAAATGACAGACCAGCTGGATCTACTGGCTCTATTACGTTATGACAGACCAGCTAGATCTACTCTCTATTATAATATGACAGACCATCTAGATCTACTGTCTCTATTATAATATGACGAACCAGCTAGATCTACTGTCTCTATTATATTATGATAGACCAGCTAGATCTACTTTCTTTATTATAATTTGACAGACCAGCGGCTACTGTCTTTATTATAAGATGACAGACCAGCTAGATCTACTGTCTCTATAATAAGATGACAGACCAGCTAGATCTACTGTCTCTATTATATTATGACAGACCAGCTAGATCTACTGTCTCTATTATAAGATGATATACCAGCTATATCTACTGTCTCTATTATAAGATGACATACCAGCTAGATCTACTGTCTCTATTATATTATGACAGACCAGCTAGATCTACTGTCTTTATTATAAGATGACATACCAGCTAGATCTGACTGTCTCTATTATAAGATGACATACCAGCTAGATCTACTGTCTCTATATAATATGACAGACCAGCTAGATCTACTGTCTCTATTATAAGATGACATACCAGCTAGATCTGCTGTCTCTGTTATATTATGACAGACCAGCTAGATCTACTGTCTTTGTTATAATTTGACATACCAGCTAGATCGACTGTCTCTATTATAAGATGACATACCAGCTAGATCTACTGTCTCTATTATAACCTTAGATGACAGACCAGCTAGATCTACTGTCTCTATTATAATATGACAAATGGCTAGATCCGCAATACTTATATGACAGGGCCGAAACAGATCTGCTAAATGCCTGTTATAATATGACAGACCAGCTAGATCTAATGGCTCTATTAGATGACAGACCAGCTAGATCTACTGTCTCTATTATAATATGACAGACCAGCTAGATCTACTGTCTCTATTATAAGATTACATACCAGCTAGATCTACTGTCTCTATTATAATATGACAGACCAGCTAGATCTACTGTCTCTATTATAAGATGACATACCAGCTAGATCTGCACATGTTGCTATTATAATATGACAGACCAGCTAGATCTACTGTCTTTATTATAATTTGACAGACCAGCTAGAGCGACTGTCTCTATTATAGATGACAGACCAACTAGATCTACTGTCTCTATTATAATATGACAGACCGGTAGATCTGCTGGCTCTAATAAATGACAGACCAGCTAGATCTACTGGCTCTATTACGTTATGACAGACCAGACTAGATCTACTGTCTCCATATGTTATATGACAGACCATCTAGATCTACTGTCTCTATTATAATATGACAGACCAGCTAGATCTATGCTATTATAAGATGACATACCAGCTAGATCTACTGTCTCTATTATAATATGACAGACCAGCTAGATCTAATGTCTCTATAATAAGATGACAGCCCAGCTAGATCTACTGTCTCTATTATATTATGATGAGCCAGCTGGATCTACTGTCTCTAATATAATGTGACCGAATATGCAGATCTACTGTCTCTATTACATAATAAAAAATGACCAGCTAGATCTACTGTCTCTATTATATTATGATAGACCAGCTAGATCTACTTTCTTTATTATAATTTGACAGACCAGCGAGAGCGACTGTCTCTATTATAAGATGACAGACCAGCTAGATCTACTGTCTCTATAATAAGATGACAGACCAGCTAGATCTACTGTCTCTATTATATTATGACAGACCAGCTAGATCTACTGTCTCTATTATAAGATGATATACCAGCTAGATCTACTGTCTCTGTTATATTATGACAGACCAGCTAGATCTACAGTCTCTATTATAAGATGACATACCAGCTAGATCTACTGTCTCTGTTATATTATGACAGACCAGCTAGATCTACTGTCTCTATTATAAGATGACATACCAGCTAGATCTACTGTCTCTATTATAATATGACAGACCAGCTAGATCTACTGTCTCTATTATAATATGACAGACCAGCTAGATCTACTGTCTTTATTATAATTTTGACAGACCAGCTAGAGCGACTGTCTCTATTATAAGATGACATTCCAGCTAGATCTACTGTCTCTATTATAATATGACAGACCAGCTGGATCTACTGGCTCTATTATATAATGACAGACCAGCTGGATCTACTGGCTCTATTACGTTATGACAGATCAGCTAGATCTACTCTCTATTATAATATGACAGACCATCTAGATCTACTGTCTCTATTATAATATGACAGACCAGCGAGATCTACTGTCTCTATTATAAGATGACATACCAGCTAGATCTACTGTCTCTATTATAATATGACAGACCAGCTAGATCTACTGTCTCTATAATAAGATGACAGACCAGCTAGATCTACTGTCTCTATTATATTATGATAGACCAGCTAGATCTACTGTCTCTATTATAATATGACAGACCATCTAGATCTACTGTCTCTATTATAATATGACAGACCAGCTAGATCTACTGTCTCTATTATATTATGATAGACCAGCTAGATCTACTTTCTTTATTATAATTTGACAGACCAGCGAGAGCGACTGTCTCTATTATAAGATGACAGACCAGCTAGATCTACTGTCTCTATAATAAGATGACAGACCAGCTAGATCTACTGTCTCTATTATAAGATGACATACCAGCTAGATCTACTGTCTCTATTATAAGATGACATACCAGCTAGATCTACTGTCTCTATTATAAGATGACATACCAGCTAGATCTACTGCCGCTATTATATTATGACAGACCAGCTGGATCTACTGTCTCTATTATAAGATTACATACCAGCTAGATCTACTGTCTCTATTATAACATGACAGACCAGCTGGATCTACTGGCTCTATTATATTATGACAGACCAGCTAGATCTACTCTCTATTATAATATGACAGACCATCTAGATCTACTGTCTCTATTATAATATGACAGACCAGCTAGATCTACTGTCTCTATTATAGATGACATGCCAGCTAGATCTACTGTCTCTATTATAATATGACAGACCAGCTAGATCTACTGTCTCTATTATATTATGATAGACAAGCTAGATCTACTGTCTCTATTATAATATGACAGACCAGCTAGATCTACTGTCTCTATTATAAGATGACATACCAGCTAGATCTACTGTCGCTATTATATTATGACAGACAAGCTAGATCTACTGTCTTTATTATAATTTGACATACCAGCTAGATCTACTGTCTCTATTATAATATGACATACCAGCTAGATCTACTGTCTCTATTATAAGATGACAGACCAGTAGATCTACTGTCTCTATTATAGATGACATGCCAGCTAGATCTACTGTCGCTATTATATTATGACAGACCAGCTAGATCTACTGTCTTTATTATAATTTGACAGACCAGCTAGAGTGACTGTCTCTATTATAAGATGACAGACCAGCTAGATCTACTGTCTCTATTATAATATGACATGACCAGCTGGATCTACTGGCTCTATTATATAATGACAGACCAGCTAGATCTACTGTCTCTATTATGTTATGACAGACAGCTGGATCTACTGTCTCTATTATAATATGACAGACCATCTAGATCTACTGTCTCTATCATAATATGACAGACCAGCTAGATCTACTGTCTCTATTATAATATGACAGACCAGCTAGATCTACTGTCTTTATTATAATTTGACAGACCAGCTAGAGCGACTGTCTCTATTATAAGATGATATACCAGCTAGATCTACTGTCTCTATTATAATATGACAGACCAGCTGGATCTACTGGCTCTATTATATAATGACAGACCAGCTGGATCTACTGGCTCTATTACGTTATGACAGACCCAGCTAGATCTACTCTCTATTATAATATGACAGACCGTAGATCTACTGTCTCTATTATAATATGACGAATGGCGAGATCTACTGTATGCTCTATTATAGATGACATACCAGCTAGATCTACTGTCTCTGTTATAATATGACAGACCAGCTAGATCTACTGTCTCTGTATATTATGATAGACCAGCTAGATCTACTTTCTTTATTAT
>NW_026289008.1:0-5787 GCF_023373465.1 Oncorhynchus keta | reverse complement strand
CACTAACCACGCTGCGCTTTGGTCCTCTTCTCCTTCAACGGAAGAAAATCGTTACAGAACCACCCACCAACCAAGGACCAAGCGGTGTGGTAACAGGCAACAGCAGCAGGAGAGGCACAAATATTTAGAGGAATGGACTTGGGATGAAATCCTAGACGGGAGAGGACCCTGGGCACAGCCAGGGGAATATCGCCGCCCCAAGGCAGAGCTGGAGACAGCGAAGGCGGAGAGGCGCTGGTATGAGGAGGCAGCACGGCGGCGCGGATGGAAGCCCGAGAGTCAGCCCCAAACATTTCTTGGGCGGGGGCACACAGGGAGTATGGCGAAGCCAGGTAGGAGACCTGCGCCACCTTCCTGTGCTTACCGGAGAGCGAGAGGGACCGGGCAGGCACCGTGTTATGCTGTGGAGCGCACGGTGTCCCCAGTGCAGGTGCATAGCCCGGTGCGGTACATACCAGCTCCTCGTATCGGCCGGGCTAGAGTGGGCATCGAGCTAGGTGCCATGAAGCTGGCTCTACGCATCTGGTCTCCAGTGAGTCTCCTTGGTACATGGCACCAGCCTTACGCATGGTGTTTGCGGTTCGACTGCACAGCCCAGTGCTCCGGGCGACCGGGAGCATTCAACCAGGTAAGGTTGGGCAGGCTCGGTGCTGAAGAGCTCCAATGCACCTGCATGGACCGGTCTATCCAGTGCCACCTACACGCACCAGCCTTCCGGTGGCAGCCCCCCGCTCCAGGCTTCCTGTGCATGTCCAGAGCCCAGTACTCCCTGTTCCTCCTCCCCGTACTCGCCCTGAGCCGCCAGTCTCCCGCCAGTCCGCATGGAGCCGCCAGAGTCTCCCGCCAGTCCGCATGGAGCCGCCAGAGCCGCCAGTCTGTCATGAGCTGCCAGTATGCATGGAGCCGCCAGAGCCGCCAGTCTGTCATGAACTGCCAGTCAGCATGGAGCCGCCAGAGCCGCCAGTCAGCATGGAGCCGTCAGCCAGCCAGGAGCCGCCAGAGCCGTCAGCCAGCCAGGAGCCGCCAGAGCTGTCAGCCAGGCAGGAGCCGCCAGAGCTGTCAGCCAGTCAGGAGCCACCAGAGCTGTCAGCCAGGCAGGAGCCACCAGAGCCGTCAGCCAGCCAGGAACCGCCAGAGCTGCCAGTCAGCATGTAGCCGCCAGGGCCGCCAGTCAGCATGGAGCTGTCAGCCAGCCAGGAGTCGCCAGAGCAGTCAGTCAACCAGGAGTCGCCAGAGCAGTCAGTCAACCAGGAGCCGCCAGAGCAGTCAGTCAGCCAGGAGCCGCCAGTCAGCCAGAAGCTGCCAGAGCCGTCAACCAGCCTGAGCTACCTCTCAGTCCTGAGCTACCCCTCAGTCCTGAGCTACCCCTCAGTCCTGAGCTACCCCTCAGTCCGGAGGAGTTTGTTTAGTTCAGTGGGGCCCTTTAGTAGGGTTGCCAGTCCTAGGTTGGCGGCGAGGGTTGCCGTTCCTAGGAGGAGACTAAAGCGGGCAAAGACTATGGTGGATTGGGGTCCACGTCCTGCGCCAGAGCCACCACCACGGACAGATGCCCACCCAGACCCTCCCCTATAGGTTCAGGTTTTGCGGCCAGAGTCCGCACCTTCAGGGGGAGTACTGTTATGTTCTGACCATAGTTCTTTTGTGTTTTCTTTGTTTTAGTGTTGGTCAGGACGTGAGCTGAGTGGGCATTCTATGTTGTGTGTCTAGTTTTCCCATTTCTATGTTTGGCCTGATATGGTTCTCAATGAGAGGCAGGTGTTAGTCATTGTCTCTGATTGGGAACCATATTTAGGTAGCTTGTTTTGTGTTGTGTTTTGTGGGTGGTTGTCTTCTGCCTTTGTGTCGATGCACCAGATAGGACTGTTTTGGTTTTTCACATGTATTGTTTTGGTATTTTTGTAGTGTTCATGTTTAATGTCTTTATTAAACATGTTGAACACTAACCACGCTGTGCTTTGGTGCTTCAGATAGATATTTATGCCCTCTGTTAGTATAGGAGAAAACACAATATTTACAGTATTTTTCATGTTTCTGTACCACATCACCAAATATCAATGGCAAATTACAGAGAAGACACCAAGACTGAATAGCATTTAGACCCAAATCATTGCTCCCATCATCCAATTTGACTACAGGTGGACAATTCCTCCTCTCTGTGTAGCCATAAATGAATGAACTCTACCGTACACATCTTTAGCAGTCACAAAGTTGGCTTGTATATGCTGTAACACAAGTTACCGAACATTGTGCAATTCATGCATTATATCAACAGAATAATTGTCTGTAGTAATGAAGTACTGCAGAGAGTTCAATAAGCAAGCATGCTTCACATCGCACACATGAGGTAGTGTTGGGTTTGACAATGGTCTGAGTGCATGTGTTTTTTTCATAAAGTCACTCTTGGGTTATCCTCAGAGAACACAGTTTGAAAATCCACTTTCTCAGTGAGGCAAAAACGGCAACAATAACGAGCACTAAATGATTCCACAAAACCAAACAGGCAATGTATACCAAGATTATCTCCAGTTACTGCCATGTATACGACCACTGAAGAAGGGAACTTCAATACCCTCTGTCTCAAGCACTTTCAAATGGCTTACTATTGGCTCGAGAATGGAATCAAATCCATACGTTTTAAGGTCCTGGGTATGGAAGAGTACACATGGGAATATTTACTTAAATTGAATTCAACTTTGGGGTACAATTTCTCAAAGTAAACCTCCAACTTGTGAATAACCTTTTGGATTAGCAGTCTCAAAGTCATCATTTTATATTTAACTAAGCAAGTCAGTTAAGAACAAATTGACAGACTAGGAACAGTGGGTTAACTGCCTTGTTCAGGGGCAGAACGACAGACGTTCTTATTGACCTTTATTTCCTGTGTTTGTAATGACAGAGTTGGGTGGCAGTCTATGGAATTTGGGTATTTCAGTGGGTTGGTTCTCAATCAGAGGCAGGTGTCATTAGTTGTCTCTGATTGAGAATCATACTTAGGTAGCCTGCAGTTTGTTTGTGGGTGATTGTTCCTGTCTCTGTCTTTGGCACCAGATAGGACTGTTTTGGAGTTTTCACATTTCTTGTTTTTTTGAGTCAGTTGTTCTGTGTACAGCATTAAAAAGAACATGGACAATTACCACGATTCCCTCTGAAAGAAGAGGAGGAAATTCATTACAGACCTTGTCAGCTCAGGGATTCAATCTAGCAAACATTTGGTTACTGGCCCAACGCTCTAACCACTAGGCTACCTGACACCCCATCATAAAACAGTTGAATTTGCTATGCATTTCTCTTTTTAGAAAAGAAGATGTCTCTTCATATACAGTGGGGCAAAATAAATGTATTAACATTTTCTGGATTTTTTTTTCTCATTTTGTCTGTCATAGTTGAAGTGTACCTATGATGAAAATTACAGGCCTCTCATCTTTTTAAGTGGGAGAACTTGCACAATTGGTGGCTGACTAAATACTTTCCCCCCCCACTGTGTAGTCCAGCTTACAAATCAAAGTAAACTCCCATCTTTTAAAATTGTGCCCTGAGTTAAACATGTCACTTGTGTTTGGGTTCTTCAAAATTGACTGCAATGCCTGGAGAATTAGAATGTAGACGTACTGCCCGGACTATTTGATCATAAGTTCCAGTAGTTTTGTTTATTCTTTTGTCAAATCTGACACCAATGACTTTCTCAACTGGTTGAACTGTTCTTAATTTTATGATATAAGCACTTTGTTATGATACCCCAATTCAACAATGTGAAAGGATTTTAATATTCTGAAAAAATGTTGAATTTCTGATAGTTTGTCTTTTGACGATATTCATGCAAGAGTGGTTGTTTTAGCTTGACCCTGTATCTCTTGAACCGCTTCTTCCATGGAAGATACACAACTATTTACAGTCGTCTGACCTACACCTGCAGCCTGCAGTTGTGCAATAGCAGACTCACACATATCAAGTGTGTTCTTGTTAGAAATTGGTACAACATGGTTGCAACTAGAATTTGAAGGATAATCAGCATTACTTGGCTGATATCAACTGCTGTATTAGCATCCAAGTTAGCGTTTAACTAAATTTGTCAGTCTCCGGAATGTGCCCAGTTTAAATGCTTCCTAAAGCCTGAAAATGTACCAAATACACAAATCTACCTGACCATATTTTAGTCTAAGAGTTCTACCAGGGCACATTCCATGCATCAACTTGAGATCACGAGCAAGTTTGTGCTTCCATGACTAGCATGGCAAACAAAACATATCATCATAATTTAATCGGCATTAGAGCAGGAGTCTAGCTCTGAGCTCAGCAACCCTTGGAGCCTCCTTAACCTTCCCAATGTCTATGTTGTACACAGTTGTCTGTATGAAGGTGTACATGTTGCGCAGAATTGTATTTTAAGCAGTACCAAAAACAAAGTGAGTCATGAAAAGGTCATTGAAGGCACCAAGAGAGCTCACTGACTTGCACGGCAAGGTTTGCTTGTCCAGGATGATGAAGTATGTATGGATGCTGCTCTTCCTGGTGCCGACTGCAAGAAGATGCTCTTGGATACTGGTTCCTGCCTGAAGACGATAAAAACGAACACCCTCATTAGTTCATCATAACAGCTGCAGCACTGTCCAAGAATAAGAATGTCAATACAAACCTTTTGGAATATCACAAGATGCTGTTCAGCTTGGGATGCAGACATCTTGCCTGGTCTTTTGCGGCCTTGTGATGAAGGAGGAATCAAATGGAGCAGGAGAAGGATGAAGGAAAAGTTATCGTCCCATCCTAAACAAAGAAAAGATCCTGATTTAAAATGGTCAATTCCATCAGTGACATTAACATTTCAGAGTTATTTGAAATATAAATGATAAATTATGATAATCTAACCGTCAGCATTCATGTCAGCTCCCTCATTAACTGCAGAATCTGCCATCTGGATCAGCTCCTGGAGTTCAGCTCCCTGAGTGGCCTTGCTTATCATGATGATCTTTTGCTTGAATATAGTTGGTCACCTCTCCAAAAACGTGATGTTCCCTCTCCAAAC
Organism: Oncorhynchus keta; assembly: GCF_023373465.1. Taxonomy (NCBI): domain Eukaryota; kingdom Metazoa; phylum Chordata; class Actinopteri; order Salmoniformes; family Salmonidae; genus Oncorhynchus; species Oncorhynchus keta. The sequence goes on along the minus strand of NW_026289008.1, from coordinate 767 downwards.
AGCAGCACAAAACACTGTTCAATCTGAAACAAATAAGACAAAGAACAAAACGTTCAATTTTAACCTCCAAAACAGAGTTTGAGTAAATCACCAGCCGACACATTAATTTAACTACTATTACGGAAGTGTTGTTTTTGTTTAAATTTACTGGCCAACCTGAATTGGCATCTAGAGATTAAACACAATAAAAGTCTTACCAAGCCCTTCACATCCAGAAAGCGTGGAAATTCGGTTAGGATGGTGGAGCATTTACTCGGGTCGTGGGTCATCTTCTTCCTGTACTCAAAGGTCAATCTCATCTTCTGTTTGACTGTTTATTCATCAGAACAATGCTTCATAAGAGGAATGGCATCTCTGCACCGGTCTTCACTCAGGGTAGCCAAAGTGGATGAACTGGACTCCCTCTCAGCATCTGGCCCTCCATAGTATAGTTGAGTGGGCCGTTTCTCAGATGAAGCCGAATACCTCTGAACGTTTTTCATTCTATGCGAGAGGTACCCTCTGTCAGGGTACTGACACAGAACCCCTCCACTGGTTTCTTGGGCTCAGTGCTAGTGAATGACACTCAACCTGTCTTCATCATAAGGGAGGTTTCTGAGTCAAAGGTGAACAAGGTGATTAGCTCACTAAAGAACTCGAAAGCCAAAGATGTGTTTGGGATGGACTCTACCTTTCTTAAAAACTACAAAGAGTCACTCATTGGCCCCATTACTAAGGTCACCAACACATCTATTGGTCTCGGTGTGTTTCCAAGGGTATGGATGTCG
>NW_026289007.1:0-9553 GCF_023373465.1 Oncorhynchus keta | reverse complement strand
TGCTTCCTCAGGGTCCTGGTCTCATGCCCATGCTGTCCCTCCAGGGGTCCTGGTCTCATGCCCCATGCTGTCCCTCCAGTGTCCTGGTCTCATGCCCCATGCTGTCCCCTGGTTCCCAGGGTCCCTGGTCTCATGCCCCATGCTGTCCCTCCCAGGGTCCTGGTCTCATCCCCATGCTGTCCCTCCCAGGGTCCTGGTCTCATGCCCCATGCTGTCCTTCCCAGGGTCCTGGTCTCATGCCCCATGCTGTCCTCCCAGGGTCCTGGTCTCATGCTCCCCTCCCAGTGTCCTGGTCTCATGCCCCATGCTGTCCCTCCCAGGGTCCTGGTCTCATGCCCCACTTTGTCCCTGCCCAGGGTGGTCTCATGCCATGCTGTCCCTCCCAGGGTCCTGGTCTCATGCCCCATGCTGTCCCTCCCAGGGTCCCTGGTCTCATGCCCCATGCTGTCCCTCCCAGGGTCTGGTCTCATGCCCCATGCTGTCCCCTCCCAGGGTCCTGGTCTCATGCCCCATGCTGTCCCTCCCCAGGGTCCTGGTCTCATGCCCCATGCTGTCCCTCCCCAGGGTCCTGGTCTCATGCCCCATGCTGTCCCTCAGGGTCCTGGTCTCATGCCCCATGCTGTCCCTCCCAGGGTCCTGGTCTCATGCCCCATGCTGTCCCTCCCATGCCCCATGCTGTCCTCCCAGTGTCCTGGTCTCATGCCCCATGCTGTCCCTCCCCTGGTCTCATGCCCCATGCTGTCCCTCCCATCCTGGTCTCATGCCCTCTGTCCTCCTTGTCCTGTCCTCATGCTGCCATGCTGTCCCTCCCCTAGGGTCCTGGTCTCATGCCCCATGCTGTCCCTCCCAGTGTCCTGGTCTCTGTGCCCCCCCCCAGGGTCCTCATGCCCCATGCTGTCCTCCCAGTGCCTGGTCTCATGCCCCCTGCTATCTCCCTGGTCTCATGCCCCCATGCTATCACTCCCAGTGTCCTGGTCTCATGCCCCCATGCTATCCTCCCAGTGTCCTGGTCTCATGCCCATGTTGGTTCCTCTCCCAGGGTCCTGGTCTCATGCTCCCATGTGTCCCTCCCAGGGTCCTGGTCTCATGCCCCATGCTGTCCCTCCCAGGGTCCTGGTCTCATGCCCCATGCTGTCCCTCCCAGTGTCCTGGTCTCATGCCCCATGCTGTCCCTCCCAGGCTCCTGGTCCCTCCCCAGGGTCCTGGTCTCATGCTGTGTCCCTCCCAGTGTCCTGGTCTCATGCTCCATGCTTTCCCTCCCTGGTCTCATGCCCCATGCTATCCCTCCCAGTGTCCTGGTCTCATGCCCCATGCTGTCCCCTCCCAGGGTCCTGGTCTCATGCCCCATGCTGTCCCTCCCCCAGGGTCCTGGTCTCATGCCCCATGCTGTCCCTCCCAGGGTCCTGGTCTCATGCCCCATGCTGTCCCTCCCAGTGTCCTGGTCTCATGCCCCATGCTCCCTGTCCCTCCCAGTGTCCTGGTCTCATGCCCCATCCTGCTTTCCTCTCCCTGGTGTCTCATGGTCTCATGCCCCATGCTGTCCCTCCCTCCCTGGTCTCATGCCCCATGCTGTCCCTGCTCCTGGTCTCATGCCCCATGCGTCCCTCCCAGGGTCTGCCTCATGCAACAACTCGATCTCCCATCATACAATGCTGTCCCTGCAACTCCCTCAGCCACACTGCCAGGATGTGATTTTGTAAGGGCCTGTTTGCCCGGTCTCCTATTAATGAATGCTTGTGGTGCAGTGTCCTGGTCTCACTCTACCTGTGTCTGGAAACCAGCTATCCTGTGTGTTTATGCAAGCTTCATGCTTCTAGTTCCTGCTTGATGTGATGCAGTGTATCAGCCAGGCTTCCATTTCACTTTCATTCATTCTGAACTAATGTCCCCCTTTTCCTTTAGGTAACCAGGGTGACTGGTCATAGCTGCTATCTCTTTCAAATATAAGGGCGGTTGAATTAGTTTGGTGTTTTGAAGCAATCATTTGATGACACTTTTGATAGATCTACGTCTAGTTTGATACCCTCCCAGCTTGGTTCTCCATTGGCCATCGCCGCCAGGAGTCAAGCTTGGTTCCTCGTGGCCATCGCCACCAGGAGTCCGAGCTTGGTTCTCCATTGGCCATCGCCACCAGGATCTCTCCTATGCCTAGTTAGGTTATTTTAATTGGCTTCAGTTCTTTTATTTAGCCGATTCTGACTCTTATTTCATCCCTCTCTCATTCCATCTGTAGTCCAACGACAGGGTGAGTCATCTCCCTCCATGTTGCTTGTTGCTTTGCCCTCTCTGGCTCTAAACAGTTGGCTTCATGCTGCCCTCCCCAGCTCTCCTCACCAGCTCTCCTCACCAGCTCTCCCTCAGATCTGATGTGTTTTCCTCTCTGCTATACCTACAGTACCATCTCAACTAACAGGAATGTGTCTACCTGCTGTTTTTACTAGCTTTCTCTGAGCCTCTTCCGGTGTTAAGGTTCTAGGATGATCTTATCAGGGTTGGTGTCAATTCCGTTTCAATTCAGAAAGTCAACTCAATTCCAAAATGTCCTAATTTGAAAAGCACGGTAGAATAGGATTTTCAGTGTACTTCCTGAATTCAAATGTTATATTTTGTCACGTGTTTGGTAAACACAACGTGTTTAGAGACTAACAACCCCTGGAAGTGACCACTAAAGACACGGAGTCAGTCTTGCCAGGTTTCTCGGTCAGATACTAGTGGGATCTTTCCACGGGTTAATGCGATGCTGCTATTAGAATTAAGTAGTGGATGGTGCCATCTTGTGGACCAAAATATATTACACACAAAAATAGACAAAGTTTTTCCCCATGTATTTTTGCTGCATGTATTGTGTCCTCTACTGACTGTTGTCTTATGGATGCATTCTAACACACGTTTTCCCTAGTATTGAACCGTTGCGTGAACTACATTTCCCATGATGCCTTTAGTCTGTTGGCCACAAAGATACTGGTTATGTAACAGTGGTTGGCATAAAGGTGGGTCTCCTTCTAGACTGAGGAAACGGAAGTCGTCCACCAAATGTATTAATTTAAATGGGACTCCTGCCAGCTTTGAAGTGGTCACATGCTTTAAACTTCTGACCTGTTTACATGGCCAGAATGTTCTGGAAATGAGCTGGGAGTCGGTCTTTCTCTCTCCCTCTCTCTCTAGGTCTGACCTGCCGCAGGTTAAAATCCTCAGCTTTCTCTCTCTTTTACCTCGGCATGTTTACAACAGTGTGTGTGTGTGCATGTGTGTGAGGTACTGTGTTTTCATGGTGTGCAGGTTGAGGTGTGTGTTAGGTGAAACGGGTTCTCTCTCTCTCTCTCTCTCTCTGTGTGTGTGTCTCTCTCTAAACATGTGTGTTGTTGTAGGCATGAGTTGCTGGAGGAGGCTCGCAGGCAGAGTCTTCCCACTTCGCCAGTGGGACGGCCCCTACTGTAGTGGTCTGGCTGGAGGTGAGACACACATACATACATACATACATACATACATACATACATACATACATACATACATACATACATACATACATACATACATACATACATACATACACACACACACACCATCACTCTCATATGTACACACACACACACACACACACACACACATACCATCACTCTCATATGTACACACACACACACACACACACATACCATCACTCTCATATGTACACACACACACACACACACACACACACACACACACACATACCATCACTCTCATATGTACACACACACACACACACACACACACACCATCACTCTCATATGTACACACACACACACACACACACACACACACACACACACACACACACACACACACACACACACACACACACACACACACACACACACACACACCGTCACTCTATGTACACACACCATCACTACACACACACCCATCACTCTCACATGGTACACACACACCATCACTCTCACATGGACACACACACCATCACCCTCACATGGACACACACCATCACCCTCACATGGACACACCATCACTCTCATATGGACACACACACCATCACTCTATGTACACACACCCATCACTCTCATGTACACACACCATCACTCTCATATGTACATACACACACCATCACTCTCACATGTACACACACACCATCACTCTCATATGTACATACACACACCATCACTCTCACATGTACACACACACACCATCATCACACACACCATCACTCTCCACATGGACACACACACCATCACTCTCACATGGACACACACACACATCACTCTCACATGGACACACACACACCATCACTCTCACATGGACACACACACACCATCACTCTCACATGTACACACACACACCATCACTCTCACATGTACACACACCACACCATCACATGTACATGTACACACACCATCACTCTCACATGTACACACACACACACACCATCACTCACATGTACACACACACACACACCATCACATGTACACACACACACACACCATCACTCACACACACACACACCATCACACATGTACACACACATACACACACCATCACTCTCACATGTACACACACATACACACACCATCACTTGCTCTCATGTACACACACATACACACACACCATCACTCTCACATGTACACACACACACACACCATCACTCTCCACATGTACACACACACACACCATCACTCTCACATGTACACACACACACACCATCACTCTCACATGTACACACACACACACCATCACATGTACACACACACACATTACACCATCACTCTCACATGTACACACACATACACACACACCATCACTCTCACATGTACACACACATACACACACACCATCACTCTCACATGTACACACACACACACACCATCACTCTCACATGTACACACACACACACACCATCACTCTCACATGTACACACACACACACCATCACTCTCACATGTACACACACACACACCATCACTCTCACATGTACACACACAACAAAAACGATCATGCGCACACATTCAAAACACAAAAATAACCCAATCCTTTCTCCTATCCCCCCCTGCCATCCCCTGCCCCCTCTGTCTCCTCTGTAGCTGTGGGTGGGTATGCCAGCCTGGTACGTGGCGGCGTGTCGTGCCAATGTGAAGAGTGGTGCCATCATGTCTGCCCTGTCGGACACAGAGATCCAGAGGGAGATTGGCATCAGTAACCCCCTGCACCGCCTCAAACTGAGACTGGCCATCAGGAGATCATGTCTCTCACCTCCCCCTCTGCCCCCCGACCTCCAGAACCGTAAGAGAGAGACACACACACACACACACACAAACACAAACAAACAAACAAACAAACAAACAAACAAACAAACAACACACAACGAAACACACACACCAAAGATACTGGTTGCTCCAAAGTTAAGACGTTCCAAGAAGTCCAGTGCAGCCTTGGACCCTGGAGGACCCTGCCCTCTTCTTCCTCTCCTCACCACCTGATTGGAGCATGCTGCTGTCACTCCTCTAACCAGCTAATAACGTTTCTCACTGTAACCTTTCCACCAATCAGAGTTCACGGAGCGTCACTCACTCTACAAGGACTGCCCTGATTGGGGCCTCACTCTTTCTTTCTCTCTCTCTTTCTCTCTTTCTTTCTCTTTCTTTCTTTCTCTCTGTGTCTCTCTCTCTAACTCTTTCTCTAACTCTTTCTCTAACTCTTTCTCTAACTCTTTCTCTAACTCTTTCTCTCTAACTCTTTCTCTAACTCTCTTTCTCTAACTCTTTCTAACTCTTTCTCTAATCTTTCTCTAACTCTTTCTCTAACTCTTTCTCTAACTCTTCTCTAACTCTTTCTCTAACTCTTTCTAACTCTTCTCTAACTCTTCTAACTCTTCTCTAACTCTTTCTCTAACTCTTCTTTCTCTCTTTCTTTCTCTCTTTCTTTCTTTCTCTCTGTGTCTCTCTCTCTCTCTCTAACTCTTACTCTCTCTCTGAATGTGATGTGATAATAACAATGCTGTTTGGTCTTATTTTCCTTCCCATCCTCCCTCTGTTCTTAATATAAACAAATCCTCACACCCCCTGCCTCCCTCTCCTCTCCCTCCTCCTCCCTCTCCCTCTCCCTCCTCCTCCCTCTCTCACCCCCTGCCTCCTCTCTTCACTCTCCTCTCCTCTCCTCACACCCCTGCCTCCCTCTTTCACTCTCCCTCTCCTCCTCCTCCTCTCCTCACACCCTGCCTCCCTCTCTTCACTTTCCTCCCTCTCCTCCTCTCTACACTCTCCTCTCCCTCCTCCCTCTCCTCACACCCCTGCCTCCCTCTCTTCACTTCTCCTCCACCCTGCCTCCCTCTCCCTCTCTTCACTCTCCTCTCCCTCCTCCTCCCTCCTCCACCCCTGCCTCCTCTTTCACTTCCCTCACACCCTGCCTCCCTCTCTTCACTCTCCTCTCCCTCCTCCTCCTCTCCTCACACCCCTGCCTCCCTCCTTCCACACTCCTCTCCCTCCTCCTCCTCTCCTCACCCCCTGCCTCCCTCTCTCTTCACCTCCTCCCCTCCTCCTCCTCTCACATTCCCTGCCTCCTCTCTTCACTCTCCTCTCTCCTCCTCCCTTCCTCTCACACCCCTGCCTCCCTCTCTTCACTCTCCTCTCTTCTCCCTCCTCCCTTCCTCCTCCCACCCCTGCCTCCCCTCTTCACTCTCCTCTCCTCCTCCTCCCTTCCTCCACCCCTGCCTCCCTCTCTTCACTCTCCTCCCTCCCCTTCCTCCTCTCCTCTCCTCACACCCCTGCCTCCCTCTCTTCACTCTCCTCTCCCTCCCTCCTCCCTCTCCTCACACCCTGCCTCCTCTTTCACTCTTCCTCTCCCTCCTCCTCCCCTCTCTTCACTCTCCTCTCCCTCCTCCTCCTCCTCCCTTTCCTCTCACACGCTTGCATCACTGGTGACTCTTGGGGTTGTCACATGATCAGTCCACGGGGAACGTGTGGGTCACGCACGAAGAGTTGGAGTGCCTTGCGGCCACGCCTCCACGGTTAGTCTCCCCAAGCCATTGGGCAGTCACTGGCGCAGGCGACTGGTAGTGATCTGGTTGGTAGTTGGGTGTTACTCCCTGTGTGTACTTTTCTCACGGCCCTGTTTGTCCATGTCTGTATCTTGGTTTGGGCTTTTGGTGTCAGTACGTGTGTTTCTGTGTGTCTGTCAGTTTGGTTGAAGGCTAAGTTCAGTACTGACTTAGCTTTTGAACAGAAATGACTGGTTAACATTAGATTTGTCTTGTCTTTATGTTTCAGGCCTTGTTGCCTTACAACCTGTAATTTTAAATGGATTTATTTGGATTTCATCTAATGGACATACACAAAATAGTCCAAATTGGTGAAGTGAAATTTAAAAAATAACTTGTTTCGAAATTAAAATTAAAATAATATCAAGGGAAAAGTGATGAGTGCATATCTATTCACCCCTAAATAAGATCTGGTGCAACCAATTACCTTCAGGAGTCACATCATTTGTTAGATTGCACACAGGTGGACTTTTATTTTAAGTGTCACATGATCTGTCACATGATCTCAGTGTATATATACCGCTGTTCTGAAAAGCCCCAGAGTCTGCAACACCACTAATTAAGGGGAACCATGAAGACCAAGGAGCTCTCCAAACAGGTCAGGGACAAAGTTGTGGGGAAGTACAGCTTAGGTTTGGACTATAAAAAGAAAATATCAGAGACCTTGAACATCCCAAGGAGCACCATTAAATCCATTATTAAAGGATATGACACCACAACAAATCTGCCAAGAGAGGGCTGCCCACCAAAACTCACGGACCAGGCAAGATGGGCATTAATCAGAGAGGCAACAAAGAGAGAGGGCAGCCCACCAAAACTCACGGACCAGGCAAGATGGGCATTAATCAGAGAGGCAACAAAGAGAGAGGGCTGCCCACCAAAACTCACAGACCAGGCAAGATGGGCATTAATCAGAGAGGCAACAAAGAGAGAGGGCTGCCCACCAAAACTCACAGACCAGGCAAGATGGGCATTAATCAGAGAGGCAACAAAGAGAGAGGGCTGCCCACCAAAACTCACAGACCAGGCAAGATGGGCATTAATCAGAGAGACAACAAAGAGAGAGGGCTGCCCACCAAAACTCACAGACCAGGCAAGATGGGCATTAATCAGAGAGAGAGAGGGCAAAAACAACCAGAGAGAGGGCTGCCCACCAAAACTCACAGACCAGGCAAGATGGGCATTAATCAGAGAGGAGAGGGCTGCCCAACAAAGAGAGGGCAGGGCTGCCCACCAAAACTCACGGACCAGGAAAGATGGGCATTAATCAGAGAGACAACAAAGAGAGAGGGCTGCCCACCAAAACTCACAGACCAGGCAAGATGGGCATTAATCAGAGAGACAACAAAGAGAGAGGGCTGCCCACCAAAACTCACAGACCAGGCAAGATGGGCATTAATCAGAGAGAGAGGGCAACAACCAGGAAAGATGGGCATTAATCAGGGCTGCCCACCAAAACTCACAGACCAGGCAAGATGGGCATTAATCAGAGAGGCAACAAAGAGAGAGGGCTGCCCACCAAAACTCACAGACCAGGCAAGATGGGCATTAATCAGAGAGGCAACAAAGAGAGAGGGCTGCCCACCAAAACTCACAGACCAGGCAAGATGGGCATTAATCAGAGAGGCAACAAAGAGAGAGGGCTGCCCACCAAAACTCACAGACCAGGCAAGATGGGCATTAATCAGAGAGGCAACAAAGAGAGAGGGCTGCCCACCAAAACTCACAGACCAGGCAAGATGGGCATTAATCAGAGAGGCAACAAAGAGAGGACCAGGCAAGATGGGCCAGAGAGGCAACAAAGAGAGGGCTGCCCAAAACTCACAGACCAGGCAAGATGGGCATTAATCAGAGAGACAACAAAGAGAGAGGGCTGCCCACCAAAACTCACAGACCAGGCAAGATGGGCATTAATCAGAGAGACAACAAAGAGAGAGGGCTGCCCACCAAAACTCACAGACCAGGCAAGATGGGCATTAATCAGAGAGACAACAAAGAGAGAGGGCTGCCCACCAAAACTCACAGACCAGGCAAGATGGGCATTAATCAGAGAGACAACAAAGAGAGAGGGCTGCCCACCAAAACTAACCAGGCAAGATGGGCACAGACCAAAGGCACCAGATGGGCATTAATCAGAGAGACAACAAAGAGAGAGGGCTGCCCACCAAAACTCAGACCAGGCAAGATGGGCATTAATCAGAGAGGCAACAAAGAGAGAGGGCTGCCCACCAAAACTCACGGACCAGGCAAGATGGGCATTAATCAGAGAGACAACAAAGAGAGAGGGCTGCCCACCAAAACTCACAGACCAGGCAAGATGGGCATTAATCAGAGAGACAACAAAGAGAGAGGGCTGCCCACCAAAACTCACAGACCAGGCAAGATGGGCATTAATCAGAGAGACAACAAAGAGAGAGGGCTGCCCACCAAAACTCACAGACCAGGCAAGATGGGCATTAATCAGAGAGGCAACAAAGAGAGAGGGCTGCCCACCAAAACTCACAGACCAGGCAAGATGGGCATTAATCAG
>NW_026289006.1:0-44837 GCF_023373465.1 Oncorhynchus keta | reverse complement strand
AGGCAGAGAGAGAGGCAGAGAGAGAGAGAGGCAGAGAGAGAGAGAGAGAGAGAGAGAGAGAGAGAGAGAGAGAGAGAGAGAGAGAGAGAGGCAGAGAGAGAGAGAGCCAGGGAGAGAGAGGCAGGAGAGAGAGAGAGAGGCAGAGAGAGAGAGAGAGAGAGAGAGAGAGAGAGAGAGAGTCTGGATTATGTTGTGTATTAGAAGTATCATTTCACGGTGCTCAGGCGATTTAAACACATCCACTTCCCTCCCCAACTATAATGGCACGAATAATAAAGGGCCAGCGTAATCATTCCGTTTGGCTTTGATGGAAGTTGTTATGGCCCTGCGGGACGACATCTGGGTTTTTATCTGCTTACAGTGTGATTGAAAAAGGGAAGCATTAGAGACAGGTAAAATTAGGCGATTTGGAGCATTGGTTGGAGGCGGGAGCCATGAGCCTGACACCAAAAAGCCCCCAACATGTAATACTTTAATTAGAACTAAACTATTACCATGGCATTTCTTGGACCTGGGCCTCCCCTTGCAATGAGAGCTAATCAGAAAGAGTTTTAATGAGAATGTGTAGTGTAGTCGTGGTGCCAGCGCGGTCCAAGGGCTTAGGGCCTATTACTAAATATTAATGATTCGCCAGTAAAAATCATTTAAAAGCTTGTCCCAGGAGGCAGGGGAGCTAGCTAGGTTGACACACTGTTTCTCCTTCCTCCTGCACCTTCTTAGACCACATGGCTTTGAATCATTGGCCTCTCTAACCGTGCATTAACAGTTGACCTTGATAGTAGAATGCACCATAGTTTCGCTGTTCTTGGAAAACTGTAACACGCATCCATTATCTTATTGCCATGACCTTCAGTGGAGCATTTTGAGGATGCTGCACAGTCAAGCCCTCATGCTTACTAAAGTATGTTTAAAAATAGTGTTCAGTTTCATCCTGGAGAGTACCATCAGGGTTGACAACAAGATATGATCTGTCAAAATGCCTTTGGTATTCCAGCGCCTCATCTGGTAGTGAATGGGCTGTCGTATTGCCCTGTCTGTTCTGCTCTGTAGGCAGCAGCCAGCTGTGACTTCCATCCCACTCTATGCTAACTGAGGGGTGGCTGGAATAGCTGGGTTGCAGGCCAGTTGAAAGGTGGCTGCTGACCAGGGTCGATATTTATAAAGCGTCTAAGACTAACAAAAGAGTGCTGATCTAGGATCAGGTCCCCGGTGTCAGTATAATCTTATTCATGATAATTTAACCCTCCTGTTGTGTTCCGGTCGAATTGGACCGATTTACAAGTTTCCTCTCTGAAAAATGTAGTTAATTGAATCTGATTGTCAATAGGTTCCATGACTTTGTCCACACAGGGCATCTGAACACACAAAACACATGTGGATGATTTTCATAACATTTTGGGTGTTTTATTTAACTTTTGTACAGCTGTGTTCCTGGTCAAAAATGACGGTCATTAGAAATGAATGGGTGAGACTACAATTAGTGTATAAAATTGAGTTCAAGCACATGCCCATTCATCAGATGGACACACTTGCTCTCCCAGACCCTCCCATGCATGTGTGTTTGAGCACACACACACACACACACACACTAGAATATTTCCCCTACGGGAACCACACCTGTTGACATTCTCACAAATAATCGCAACATTGTTTCAATAATATATAGAACTTTTCTCACAACTCTGGTACAGTATATAAAGCTTTTTTGAGGCCTTGCTCACAATTCATTCTGTGGCAGCACAACGACCAAATGATATACTGTTTGTGAGGCTCTTGATAATATCTTTGATCGTGGCACATGTGAGGAGGAGAGAGGCCAGGAAACTGACAGTGAAGATGCATTAGAGGAGGAAGTGTCAGAAGTTGAAGACAACACAGAATATGATCCAGACCAAGAGACAACCGATGTGGAACAATCCAGTGATGAGGAAGAGGACCCTGCTGAGGTTGTTGTTACATTCCAGTCAGAGAATGGGGATTTGTCCTGGTCTTCATTCCCAACTGAGAGGAGAGGTCGGCTGTCGGCTGAAAATGTTATCAGGATGACCCCAGGGCCAACGAGATACGCCATATCCCGGGATGATGACATAAAATCCTGGCACTATTTAAAAATGTTTTCAAAACAAATGTCCTTGTTAAACTTTGATACAAAGCAGTCTGTGATAAATAGCACAATATGTTTCATCTGAGTATTTGTTATAGTCAAAATAATCCATACATTATGCTTTTTTTCACTCAAAAACGAGTTGTATGAGCTCAGGTCAATGAGGCCTACAGGCCATAAATTAGAACTTCAAAATCTGTATTGTTCACAAGAACTGAAGTTGATAAAAAAGATCTAACACAACATTAGGTATATATGTATTATTATGGATTTATAATCAGCTATAATGGGGCGGTCATTTGGAAAGGGAACACAGAATGAATGAACATAAACGAACACAACAGGAGGTTAAATGGTGCTCCTACTCTGGGAGACGCTTTATAGGTACAGGCACTGTGGAAAGGCTACTAAGCCTTCATTAGGCAGAGGATATGACCGTGATCTACCCCCTGTTATGTCTGTCATCTCACATCAACACAGCTCTACAACCGTTCCATTAGTCCCACTCAATAGGTGTGAAGAATGCCCCCACCACCACCCTCAGAGCCATAAAATGGACAACCAGACAGTTGACAGAGGACCAAACACTTAGATGATCATGTGCTAAATTGGGAACCAGCAATCCTGCCAACTTCACAAGTTGTTGAAGAAAAATGCATCTATCAGCAAGCATAACATCCAAATGTAACAGACCTGTTTCCTAACAACTCATATTCAACATTCCATCTTTAACAACCAATGCCAATAAAGGGTTGATCCTTGAAATAGTAGCTAAAGGAATAATGAAGATACTGGTGCACATGGGAGATGCTTGCTAGTCCAGATGAAACTCAGAAGAGATGATAATAAAAAAGTGAAGCTACAGAACCATGACACCTCTTCTCCTGTTGTATATGTTCATAAGACAGGAAACAGTAGGTACCACAGCCATTTACTCTCTTACACACAAGACCATCACTGCTGGCAATGCATCAAATCCCAGAGGGCACAATCTTCAAAATGTCAAAAGTAATAGTCCATAACATCAATATTACAGAAAACAGTCAGAAAGTACCATTACAGTACCATTACAGTACCATTACAGTACCATTCGATTAAAATAATGAAATACCCGCTAATATGAATTATTAGCTGTGATACAGAAAGCACTTGCATCACCCTACATTGCATATAATGATCACTTTGAATATATAGAACATTTATATACTCATAGCACTATGTATAGATAGCCAAAAATGTAAATTGCAGAGGCCAAATTCAGACTATCATTATTCATGTCTCTGGACCTGCAAGGGCCTTTAAACAATACTGTAATTAATTATTATTATTATTTTGGGACTTCATGTACCATTAGCATCTGGCTATGAGGGTTAATTAGAAATGTTATTAAGGTAATGTTTTTCTTTGTCTAATGTAGCTTCAAGTCAACCCGGTCTGCGCTGATGGTGGGTGATTGAGTGGTGGGGGATTGACCCTCTTGGACAATGGAAGTTACTAATCTATATTGACATGGTTGCTTCCAGAGATGGGACTCCATTTTAATCTGCAGTGTTGCTGTGTCTCTGATAATGGAATTCAGGGAGCAAGGGACACACACACAGGCAGGCAGGCACACACAGGCATGCGGGCAGGGCATTGGGCCACATTTGTTTGTTTCACACATACACAGTGATTTCCTACGCTCCTCCAGACCCCAAAACACCCTAGACTGATTTGGTCTACTTTATACCGCCGTCTCTCCTCAACGGAGAAAGTGTCTGTCTCTGTCTCCAGAGGAATGACTAGTTTATCCATGTGTTAAAACATAATGAATGTCCTCTCCCTCCAGGGCCTGAAGTAAAAGCATGACACACATTCATGTCTGGTGAGTGTGTGATCAGCATTCTTACACTGTACATTTGGCTTCAGTAAAAATAAAATGCATTGTTTTCTAAAAAAAAGTTTGTGTTTCTTATTTGTGTAATGAAAGAAAACAGAAAGAGCTTACTTGTATTATTCATCTTAAATAGTATCTAATTGCTTTGCTTCCATTTCTACTTTCTACTTCATTTTTGGGACTTTGTTATAAGCTGCATATTGCGATGTAACCGTGAACAACACTTCATGAATCTAATTTTCCAGCCGCCCCATTGTGTCTAACTTCATCAGCCTATCAAGTCACAGTACATATTAATGGTGTACATAACCATTAGGAGCTGTTATTAACACGGGGACATTTTTGGAATGGTATGCAAACAAAGTATTCACAGAGCAATCTCAATTAGAAATGAGCATTGAAACCCAACCCATTCAATGACACTTAAAGGCACTCTGAGACGTAAACAGGCCTACTGTGTGACGATGATACGGGATACAATCAAATTAGGCTGAACAGACAAGCAATGTGCAAAGACACTGAACTCATTTCAGCTTGATGTACCCTTGCTGCTTCTTATGATTAGGTTTAAAGGATTTTATGAAGCTATCAGTAGTTCCCATTGCTGGGTATGCACAGTAGTGTTGCTGGGGTCACATAACAAGAGCGATAACATTAATACAAACTAATATAAAAATGATCATTATTGAAGTTGTATCAATGACTCAGTTGGACAAATCCAAGCATCAGTACGATCTCTAGAGTATTTGAATCCTTTGTGCTTACACTGTTTCAGAGAGAATCTAAGACAGTATTATAATCTGTATACAGCATGGGGTGGTTTCCCAGACAAAGTTTCATTTGAATCAAGACTAGGCTAATTCTTTCTTAGTCTTTGCCCAACTACAAATGAATTAGTACGAGACTAGGAAGTCCCAGGCTAAGTTAAGTAAGGACTAACCAGTTCATCTTTGTGAAGCCTAATTAGATTACCGATGTACACTTGGTGCTGACCTGAGGATGTTTCAGAAACCAGGGATGGGACACTAACACATAAGCAAGTCACCTAAACCAAACAATGGATGGAAGTAAAATAAAATGTTCAAAAACTCTTAATTAAAAGGAATTGTGTCAAACCACCCAATTATGGAGAACAAACAGCATGATTCATCAACCGAAAACCAGAAAAAGAATAGCCTAGACTTTCATTTGTAATGAATTCAACCCAAATGAAAAAGTAAACAAAAGGATGCTCCAACAACTTCAGGTAAGCTGTTGTATTTTTTGTTGGCCCACCTTTACAAATCAGAGTCACCTTGAAATGCTAGCTTTCTTGTGTAACACAACACAGTGGAGACTAAATATATTTTGTGACAGAAATTAACAGTGGCACAAGGATGCCAAAGGTTGGTGTTTTACCCAATATTTCTTTTTATAGCTTACAGTTTATTCGCTCATGCTTTTTATGTGACAGAAAAGTAACACAAGGAATATCATACATCATTTCTAATATAATTTCTTTATGTGACTGACCGGCTCGATTCGGTCCTATGTAGCAGAATTTTAAATTGTGTTTTTACATAGGATAAAAGTAGAGAGTTAGAGCTAGAAAGTGGTATATCATACACTACAGTTGAGGAACAATGTGAAAGTAATTCTGCTTTGAAAGTTGTTCAACTTGTAACCTCACTTTTAAGAAAATGGCCCTTGAATGTTTGGTACCTACTGGAGAGATCTTCTTTGTCGACACCTATTCAGCATCATTCACACCCTCTTAAGCTTTAGCCCCACCCATCTCTTTAAGGATTCACATGTGAGGCTATGTACTAAACAACCAAACATTTCAAGACTAAAGGCTGGCTCATACTACGGGTGTGTTTGTGAATTTAATCTGGAGTACCAGAGTGCGCTCTGGGTGTTGGTAAACTCAGAGCATTGTCAGATTGTCCGTTCATAAATTCAGAGCGTTTCGCTCTCGGAGGGCTCAGAGCTCACACTGGATGCCCTGGTCCGAGGAGTAGGGTTGATCCAAGCATTCTGATCTAACAACAGCACCCAAGCTAAGTGGCTAATGTTGGCTAGCTTGCTAGCTACTTCCAGACACAAATGAGAGAACAGCTCACTCTGACCATTTAACTCGAGGCGAGCAGAGCTGATTAGGCTGTTTTTATGTTATCCAGTGTTGGTGACTGTAACTTTCCTGCTGGCAACAATTTTATTATGCTTTTTTTGCCAACGTTTACTGACACCGGCCATATTCAACAGGTGTTGAGCGATCGTAAATGTGTCAGTTATTCTGCGCTATGGCACACTCAGACAAAAGTGCTCTGAGTACATAGCCAGAGCAAATTTAACAACTACGTCTATCAACAGTTGTCGCAGTGACATCATAAACATTCCATTGAAATAGTTACTTTCATAGTGGTATTTTGTTTCGACATGTAGCTAGCTAGCTAAACAGTTAACCATAATCCCAGCTCAAAACGTTACTACCTTGCATGAATCTGCAGGTAGCTAACCAACCAGGTTCAATGTTAGCTAGCTAACATTAGGCTATTACTAGCAATGCAAATGGCTCTGAGATATGAATAATATCACTACACAGATCATACACGTAACATTAGCTAGCTAGCCAATCAGCTAACATTAGCTAGCTAGCTAACAGTACACCTTAACTTGAAATGAAAGCGACTTTGACAAAAGTTGAAATGTGTAATATTTGAAAATGTATCTAGCTAGACTCTTACCTGTATACATGGATGAGCGTTTCTCCCTCTCTGTCACGGATGTCATGGTTACCTTTAGTTTGAAGATGTCATCTGGATATAGATGTTTTATACAACAGCCTTCTTTGTCTTTTTGACTCTGTCTGCATACTTGCAATTAAACACCAGAATTTTCTCCATCTCCTTAGCTAATCATACTCTAATTCCACTGATTTCAAAACTATGTCTTCCAGAAAGTGGGAAGCAACACTTATGCAGTTCAACTAAGTGATATCTTTCAAAAAGGCACGTTAGAAAGGATTACCTACGCATACTGACCAGCTCATGTTAGACAGAAGAGTCCTTCATGGCAGACCAATCCGAATCCATCTCTCGGTATGTCCAGCCCACTCATTATCTCAACCAATCATGGCTAGTGGGAAGATTGTTGCCTTTTTCTATGGTTAAATCAACTAGGCCCATAATTGAACAATTCTATGTTTTTACAGATGGCATACAAGTTTTTCATTAAGGCAAATGCATTTTGATTGAAAAAAACAAGTTTATATTCAAATGGCGCTACTGTGAAGTGCAACATACACCTAGTTTCCTGAAACGAGTCACATATTGTCTTGTCTTTGTAAGGAAAAACATAAAAGTCTACTTAAAGAAGACAGATGCTGTTGCTCGTAGGGAGCAGTTAATGTACAGCTACAAACTAATTAAAAAGGCAGACTAACAAAACGGAGCACGGAGATATATACACACAAAATCTTTCCCTCAGCCATTACATGCGGAAACGGTCAGAAAAGTTGGGGGACTGGGGCACAGTGAGTGTGACGTCGCTCTTCTTCAGCTCCAGCAGTTTGTAGCATCTGATGGGCTGGGCTTTGTGGACCTGCTCTTGACCTGGACTTGTCGACCGAGATCATTGATAGCCAGCAACCCTTGGAAGGTATCCCCGATGATTACCTTTTTGTACATTTTAAATCGGGGACCGCTCCATTCCTCATTTGGTAGGACACATTCATTCAACATGTTCCATCCCGGACTGCAGGGAATATGTAATGCTGTCAGTCATCTCTTGCACTCCTATAATAAAAATAAGGTAATGAACTTAATTCTTGAAGAAATAATGATCTCCAATGCAGCAATGTAATCATTTTCTAGAGGCAGATGATCACCATAGCTTGGAGGTGGAAAACAGGATTAAGATTAACATCTGCAGCAGTCAGGGGAAAGATTGTCACTAACCTGGGCCTGACGACAAAGACAAAGAGGCTGAGCATGCATGAGAACCTGGCAATGGAATTTCATGAGTGCAAACTAATGTATTGAAAAGGAGAGAATGATATAAAGATGCAAACCTTTATGTTGAGTTGTCTATGAAGGAGGAGGAGAGGAACATGAAGCAGCAGTAGTACCAAATATTGAGATCACAATATTTCCATTTGGGAAGTAAAAACCTTTTGTTACCAATCCATGCTATTGTTTGCTTCAATCACTTGAGCTATCTTTGCAGGCTCGTCCATTTCTGTCATTGTCTTCCTCAACCATGGGAACATCTGGGTCATCCTCATCTTCAATGCGAGGATTCATCAGGTTTGAGGTAATTGTGAAAAACTGCTGTTCCAATCATGACAATGCAGCATCTTCTTGGTTGAAAGTGCAATGTGTTTCTGAGACACTAGAAACTGCTCAGGTCCTAGAGCACTTTATACATTTGTTTAGAACCAGGGACACTTGATGGGAATATGACATCGATCGCTATACAGCCAATGACTCCAGGGAAGTTCCCATATTTATAGAACTCGACCTTGTAGTTGGCTTGGGCGCCAGCATCAGGGAACTTAATGTAATTGTCTTTCAGCTCACATATAGCATTACAGACTTTGAATGATGCTGCATACAGTTGGTTCACTTACACACAAAACTACTGTTTCACGATGGAAGGTTCCAGATGCCAAAAAACTGAAGGTGATCAGTAATTGTAGGGAAGAGAGTGTCTTCCCTAAGAGAGTCAGATGGAAGCCTTGCCTCAAGCAAACAAATTAAATGAGCTACATTTTCTTTATGGAAATAGTCACGAAAATTGATTACTTAGAAGTCATTCGTAGGGTTGATCCTGTCTATAACCACCTTTCTGGATGGTCTTGGTGATGCTCTTTGATCATCATTGAAATAGTCCAGGTAATCCTTTTTCCTCCACTGCCAAGGTCAACCTGGGGACCAACATCCATTAATCTGAAGTTAAACATGCCTCTGGCCGGGTTTCATTTAAGGCTTCACTTAGATCTAGCTTAACTCTATTCGTCCTTTTGGAAATCAGACTTTT
Source organism: Oncorhynchus keta (assembly GCF_023373465.1). Classification (NCBI taxonomy): domain Eukaryota; kingdom Metazoa; phylum Chordata; class Actinopteri; order Salmoniformes; family Salmonidae; genus Oncorhynchus; species Oncorhynchus keta. Next base: position 35,838 of record NW_026289006.1, on the reverse strand, counting down.
TAAATCTAGACTAGGGCAAGTCTGAGACAGTATTGAACCATCTGAGAAATGCCATTTAATTTAGTCCAGTTTAAAAGTGCAAGTTAGTCTAGGATTAGGCTTAATCTGTGTCCGTGAAACCGCCCCTGTGTGTGTACAGAACACATGTGAGTGTGTGCACATGTGACTGTTTACACATCAAATCCCCTTCATTGTAAAATCCACAACCTAATTGTGGACCTTTTGGGCCATGCCAATTTAATTGGTAATTTGGAGTGCTTGTTTACTAGCGTGACAGGAAGACATCCAAGAACCTCATACTGAAAATAAAGCAAGACAACAAGAGTAATGTAAACAATGTAATGTTAGTATTGTGGGCGTCGCAGGAATCCCTGACATTGTTAAAATCCTCTGCCTACTTCTCCCTCAGACAGGCAAGGCCTCCTGTAATGAATTTCCTCCTCTTCTTCTTCGAAGAGGAGAGGCGAAACGGATCAGAGGACCAATACGCGGCGTGGTAATTGTCCATGGTACTTTTTTAATACATTAAGGTACACATGGAACAAACTAACAAAAACAAGAAATGTGAAAACTCAAAAACAGTCCTATCTGGTGCACACACAGAGACAGGAACAATCACCCACAAACACAGTGAAACCCAGGCCACCTAAGTATGATTCTCAATCAGAGACAACTAATGACACCTGCCTCTGATTGAGAACCATACAAACCGAAACATAGAAATAACCAAAACATAGAAAAACAAACATAGACTGCCCACCCAACTCACGCCCCTGACCATACTAACTAAATACAAACACAGGAAATAAAGGTCAGAGCGTGACAGTACCCCAAAGGTGCGGACTCCGGCCGCAAAACCTTGACCTATAGGGGAGGGTCTGGTGGGCGTCTGTCCGCGGTGGCGGTTCTGGCGCGGGACGCGGACCCCACTTCACCATTGTCTTAGTCCGCTTTATTGTCCGCCTCCGTGGCCTTCTCACTCATGGCAACCCTCTCAATGACCCCACTGGACAGAGGGGCAGCTCGGGACAGAGGGGCAGAAGCTCTGGACAGAGGGGCAGGGGCTCTGGCGCCTCTGGGCTGAGGGGCTCTGGCGCCTCTGGGCTGAGGGGCTCTGGCGCCTCTGGGCTGAGGGGCTCTGGGCGCCTGGGCTGAGGGGCTCCGGCAGCGCGCCGGACAGGCGGGAGGCTCCGGCAGCGGTGCCGGGCAGGCGGGACGCTCCGGCAACGGAGCAGGACGCTCCGGCAGCGGCGCCGGGACAGGCGGGACGCTCCGGCAGCGGCGCCGGACAGGCAGGAGCACCTGCAGGGAGGAGACTGAGAGACAGCCTGGTGCGTGGGGCTGCCACAGGAACCACCAGGCTGGGGAGACCTTCAGGAGGCTTGGTGTTAGGAGGAGCCTGAAAGACCGGGTTGTGAGGGAGCACTGGAGCTCTGGTGCGCAACCTTGGCACCACTTCCCAGGCTGGACAACTACTCTGCTCCGGACCCTCCAGAGTGCAGGCACAGGTTGAACCGGGCTGTGGGTAAGCACGGGAGATCTAGTGCTTACTACACGCACCTCTCCCTAGGCTCCACTCCCACAGTTGCCCAGTATGAGCGGAGCGCAGGCAGAGGACGCACTGCACCCTCCCAGCGCCCCGGGAGACACAGCACGCAGAGCCGGCGCAGATAACCTGGACCAAGACTGCGCACCGGCGACCAGACCCGCTGAGCAGGCACCATACGGCCTGGCTCAATGCCCACACTCATGGCACTCGGGGCTGCCCTATAGCGCATCCGGGCTATGGACACGCACTGGCGACACTGTGCGCTTAACCGCATAACACGGTGCCTGACCAGTAATGCGCTGCTTATCATAAGCACGAGGAGTGAGCTCAGGTCTGCTACCTGGCTTAGTACCACACCTCGTGTGCCCCCCAAAAAAAAAAAATTGGGGCTGCCTCTCGTACCTGTCGCACTGCCGTGCTAGCTCCTCATATTGCCGCCGCTCAGCTTTCGCTGCCTCCAGCTCTGCTTTGGGGCTGCGATTTTCCCCAGCCCGTGCCCAGGGTCCCTCTCCGTTCAGTATCTCCTCCCATGTCCAGGAGTCCTGTGATGGTGGTCTCTGTTGTTGATGCTGCTGCTGTCGTCGCTGTCCTTTACCACGCCGCTGGTCCGATTTTGGTGGGTGATTCTGTAATGAATTTCCCCCTCTTCTTCCGAAGAGGAGAGGCGAAACGGATCAGAGGACCAATACGCGGCGTGGTAATTGTCCATGGTACTTTTAATACATTAAGGTACACATGAACAAACTAACAAAAACAAGAAATGTGAAAACTCAAAACAGTCCTATCTGGTGCACACACAGAGACAGGAACAATCACCCACAAACACACAGTGAAACCCAGGCCACCTAAGTATGATTCTCAATCAGAGACAACTAATGACACCTGCCTCTGATTGAGAACCATACTAGGCCGAAAACATAGAAATAACCAAAACATAGAAAAAACAAACATAGACTGCCCACCCAACTCACGCCCTGACCATACTAACTAAATACAAAACACAGGAAATAAAGGTCAGAACGTGACACCTCCATTGAACAGTGACACATTATTATTAGTGGTGTTTGGGTCAGTTTGTTTGACTAACTTGGTGGATACTGGGTTAATGTATCTTTCTCAGAGTGATCCACTGTACAAACCAAGATGGTGGAACAAAACTGGGTAACACTTTATTTGGATGGTCTGTGAATCATTTACAGATGGACTCGCTACGTACTGTACTATCAGTAACATGTCAACTAACTACAGTGCCTTCAGAAAGTATTAACACCCCTTGAATATTTTTACATTTTGTTGTGTTACAGCCTAAATTTAAAATGTTTTAAATTAAGATTTTGTGTCACTGGCCTACACACAATAATGTCAAAATGGATTTATGTTTTTAGACATTTGTACATTCTAATTAGAAATGAAAAGCTGAAATGTCTTGAGTCAATAAGTATTCAACCCCCTTGCTTAACAAGGCACATAATAAGTTGCATGGGATCACTCTGTGCAATAATGAAGGACTACCTCCTCTCTGTACCCCACAGATACAACTATCTGTAAGGTCCCTCAGTCGAGCAGTGAATTTCAAACACAGATTCAACAACAAAGACCAGAGAGGTTTTCCAATGCCTCACAACGAAGGGCACCTTCTGGTAGATGTGTAAAACATTTTTTTAAAGCAGACATTGAGTATCCTTGAGCATGGTGAAGCTATTAATTACACTTTGACGGTGTATCAATACACACGGTCACTACAAAGATACGTGTCCTTACTAAATCAATTGCCTGAGGAAGGAAACCACTCAGGGATTTCACCATGAGGCCAATGGTGACTTCAAAACAGTTACAGAGTTTATTGTCTGTGATAGGCGAAAACTGAGGATGGATCAACAACATTGTAGTTACTCCACAATACTAACCTAAATGACAGATTGAAAGAAGGAAGCCTGTACAGAATAAAAAATATTCCAAAAACATGCACCCTGTTTGCAAAAGGCACTAAAGTAAAACTGCAAGAAATATGGCAAAGAAATTAAAAAATATGTCCTGAATACAACGCCTTATGTTTGGGGTAAATTCACCGTCTTCATATTTTCAAGCATGGTGGAGGCTGCATCATGTTATGGATATGCTTGTCATCGGCAAAGACTAGGACATTTTTGATGAAAAGAAACATAATAGCGCTAAGAACAGGAAAAACCATCGACGAAAACCTAGTTATGTCTGCTTTCCAACAGACACTGGGAGACAACTCCCATCTTTCAAATATAATAAAATGTTTAGCAGATATTGCGGGTGTAGTGAAATGTGTAGTGCTTGTGTTTCTAGCTCCAACAGTGCAGTAATATCTAACAATTCACAAAAATACACACAATACACACAACCTAAAAGTAAAATAATGGAATTAAGGAATATATAAATATTAGGATGAGCAATGTCTGAGTGGCATAGACTAAAATACAGTAGAATAGAGTACAGTATATACATATGAGATGAGAAAAAAAAGATGTAAACATTATTAAAGTGCTAGTGTTCCATTATTATAATGGTCAGTGATTTCAAGTCTATGTACGTATATAGGGCAGCAGCCTCTAAGGTGCAGGGTTACGTAACCGGGTGCCATCAACTCTGATGGCATTGAGATAGAAGCTGTTTTTCAGTCTCTCAGTGCCAGCTGTGATGCACCTGTACTGACCTCACCTTCTGGATGATAGCGGGGTGAACAGGCAGTGGCTCGGGTGTTTGTTGTCCTTGATGATCTTTATGGCCTTCCTGGGACATTGAGTGCTGTAGGTGTCCTGGAGGGCTGGTAGTTTGCCCCCGGTGATGCGTTGGGCAGACCTCACTACCCTCTGGAGAGCTTGTGGTTGCGGGCGGTGAAGTTTCCATACAAGGCGGTGATACAGCCCGACTGGTTTTTGGTGCCAAACTAGATTTCTTCAGACTCCTGAGGTAGAAGAGGTGCTGTTTGACCTTCTTCACCGCACTGTTTGTGTAGGTGGATAATTTCAGATCATCAGTGATGTGTTTGCCGAGGAACTTGAAGCTTTCCACCTTCTCCATTGCAGTCCTGTCAATGTGGATAGGGCATGCTCCCTCTGCTGTTGCTGAAGTCCACGATCAGCTCCTTTGTTTTGTCGACATTGAGTGAGAGGTTATTTCCTGGCACCACACTCCCAGAGCCCTGACCTCCTCTCTGTAACTGTGTCGTCCCCCTGTATTGGACAAAAATGAATGGCATGTCATTGGCATCGGACAAACCATATACACATTGGCCAATACCACCCAATTCGGCGTTGATTCATCCAAAGTGTATTGCAAATGCCATATGGTAATTGCCAGTTGTAACACTTTAAAAATTCAACAGGGGGCAAATGCGCTCCACCGGGGTTTTTCATATTGGATATGTAACCCAAATTAATGTCCAAAAGTAAAATTTTGAAAAAATGAACTTTTTTTCAAAAACTTATCACCCCTTAAAAAAGTGCTTTCTGGACCGTTTTTCGAAATTCTTTCGATTTTTTTGTCAATTACACATGTGTAAGAACTGTATGAATATACTTTTGTCCAATTTTATTATCATAATTTTTTTAAAAATTTTTATATGCGCATAAGGAATATGTTTTGTCCAATTCCAATATGATTTCATAGGAAGTCAAAAGTCAAAAATGTCAAAATTTTGTAAAAAACTTCACACACCCATAAAAAAGTGCTTTCTGGACCGTTTTTCGAAATTCTTTCGATTTTTTGTCAATTACACATGTGTAAGAACTGTATGAATATACTTTTGTCCAATTTTATTATCATAATTTTTTTTTTTTACATGCGCATAAGGAATATGTTTTGTCCAATTCCAATATGATTTCATAGGAAGTCAAAAGTCAAAAGTCAAAAATGTCAAAATTTTGTAAAAACTTCACACACCCTTAAAAAGTGCTTTCTGGACCGTTTTTGAAATTCTTTCAATTTTTTTGTCAATTACACATGTGTAAGAACTGTATGAATATACTTTTGTCCAATTTTATTATCATATTTTTTTATATATTTTTTTAAATTGTGCATAAGGATTTTTTTGTGGGCCAAATGACGTAAGAAATTTGACATGCTCAAAAATCCTGCAGAAATGCAAAATTGACTGGCCTGATGAACTCGGGATGGCCGGGCAGTGATAGTTGTTCCTTTCCATCACTCGTTGTGTTGACTTCATCATGTCCATTTTGTGATGTTTTTTCACTATATAATCATATTGCAAGTGCACGTGCATTTGCAATATGTTTCAATGTGCATTTACCATATGAAATTTGACCTTGCTCAAAAATGCAAAATTGACTGGTCTGATGAACACAGGATGGCCGAGCAGTGATAGTTGTACATTTCCATCACTCGTTGTGTTGATTTCATCATCTCCGTTAGGTGATGTTTTTACACTATAGAATCATATTGCAAATGCACGTGCATTGTTGTGCAACTGGTAACCCAAAAATAAAAATATGGTTGTAAATGCATTTACCGGTCATTCTGATATTAATGCTCGCTATGGGAACACAGGATGGCCGGGCAGTGATAGTTGTACATTTCCATCACTCGTTGTGTTGATTTCATCATGTCCATTAGGTGATGTTTTTACACTATAGAATCATATTGCAAGTGCGCGCGCATTTGCAATATGTTTCAATGTGCATTTACCATATGAAATTTGACATGCTCAAAAATGCAAAATTGACTGGTCTGATGGACACAGGATGGCCGAGCAGTGATAGTTGTACATTTCCATCACTCGTTGTGTTGATTTCATCATGTCCATTAGGTGATGTTTTTTTTTCACTATAGAATCATATTGCAAGTGCACGCGCATTTGCAATATGTTTCAATGTGCATTTACCATATGAAATTTGACATGCTCAAAAATGCAAAATTGACTGGTCTGATGAACACAGGATGGCTGAGCAGTGATAGTTGTACATTTCCATCACCTGTTGTGTTGATTTCATCATGTCCATTTGTTTATGTTTTCTCACTTTTGCAAAGTCACTGTGCATTTGCAATATGGTTCAATGGGCAGGTACCATCACGAATTTGTCATGCTATAAAAATCCTGCAGGAATGTGAAATTGACTGGTCTGATGAACACAGGATGGCCGAGCAGTGATAGTTGTACATTTCCATCACTTGTTGTGTTGATTTCATCATGTCCATTAGGTGATGTTTTTCACTATAGAATCATATTGCAAATGCACGTGCATTGTTGTGCAACTGGTAACCCAAAAATTAAAATATGGTTGTAAATGCATTTACCGGGACTCCTATTATCCATGCCCGCTATGGGAGTACCCTACTACGGCCCTCTATCTATGGGGGCAGTCCTGAGTGCTTTATGGACTGTTTAAAATATTCTGATGGATACGCATGTTGTGCAACTGGTGATTGAAAATAGGCACCTGGTAACCCAAAAATGAAAATATGGTTGTGAATGCATTTACCGGTCATTCTGATATTAATGCCCGCTATGGGAACACAGGATGGCCGAGCAGTGATAGTTGTACATTTCCATCACTCGTTGTGTTGATTTCATCATGTCCATTAGGTGATGTTTTTACACTATAGAATCATATTGCAAGTGCGCGCGCATTTGCAATATGTTTCAATGTGCATTTACCATATGAAATTTGAAATGCTCAAAAATGCAAAATTGACTGGTCTGATGGACACAGGATGGCCGAGCAGTGATAGTTGTACATTTCCATCACTCGTTGTGTTGATTTCATCATGTCCATTAGGTGATGTTTTTACACTATAGAATCATATTGCAAGTGCGCGCGCATTTGCAATATGTTTCAATGTGCATTTACCATATGAAATTTGACATGCTCAAAAATGCAAAATTGACTGGTCTGATGGACACAGGATGGCCGAGCAGTGATAGTTGTACATTTCCATCACTCGTTGTGTTGATTTCATCATGTCCATTAGGTGATGTTTTTCACTATAGAATCATATTGCAAATGCACGTTTGCATTGTTTCAATGTGCAACCATATGAAATTTGAATGCTCAAAAATGCAAAATTGACTGGTCTGATGGACACAGGATGGCCGAGCAGTGATAGTTGTACATTTCCATCACTCGTTGTGTTGATTTCATCATGTCCATTAGGTGATGTTTTTTCACTATAGAATCATATTGCAAATGCACGTTTGCATTGTTGTGCAACTGGTAACCCAAAAATAAAAATATGGTTGTAAATGCATTTAAAATTCTGATATTAATGCTCGCTATGGGAACACAGGATGGCCGGGCAGTGATAGTTGTAATTTCCATCACTCGTTGTGTTGATTTCATCATGTCCATTAGGTGATGTTTTTACACTATAGAATCATATTGCAAGTGCGCGCGCATTTGCAATATGTTTCAATGTGCATTTACCATATGAAATTTGACATGCTCAAAAATGCAAAATTGACTGGTCTGATGGACACAGGATGGCCGAGCAGTGATAGTTGTACATTTCCATCACTCGTTGTGTTGATTTCATCATGTCCATTAGGTGATGTTTTTTTTCACTATAGAATCATATTGCAAGTGCGCGCGCATTTGCAATATGTTTCAATGTGCATTTACCATATGAAATTTGACATGCTCAAAAATGCAAAATTGACTGGTCTGATGGAACACAGGATGGCCGAGCAGTGATAGTTGTACATTTCCATCACTCGTTGTGTTGATTTCATCATGTCCATTAGGTGATGTTTTTCACTATAGAATCATATTGCAAGTGCGCAATTTGCAATATGTTTCAATGTGCATTTACCAACTATGAAATTTGAAATGCTCAAAAATGCAAAATTGACTGGTCTGATGGACACAGGATGGCCGAGCAGTGATAGTTGTACATTTCCATCACTCGTTGTGTTGATTTCATCATGTCCATTAGGTGATGTTTTTCACTATAGAATCATATTGCAAATGCACGTGCATTGTTGTGCAACTGGTAACCCAAAAATAAAAATATGGTTGTAAATGCATTTACCGGTCATTCTGATATTAATGCTCGCTATGGGAACACAGGATGGCCGGGCAGTGATAGTTGTACATTTCCATCACTCGTTGTGTTGATTTCATCATGTCCATTAGGTGATGTTTTTACACTATAGAATCATATTGCAAGTGCGCGCGCATTTGCAATATGTTTCAATGTGCATTTACCATATGAAATTTGACATGCTCAAAAATGCAAAATTGACTGGTCTGATGGACACAGGATGGCCGAGCAGTGATAGTTGTACATTTCCATCACTCGTTGTGTTGATTTCATCATGTCCATTAGTTGTATGTTTTTTCACTCGTTGTGTTGATTTCATCATGTCCATTAGGTGATGTTTTTCACTATAGAATCATATTGCAAGTGCGCGCATTTGCAATATGTTTCAATGTGCATTTACCATATGAAATTTGACATGCTCAAAAATGCAAAATTGACTGGTCTGATGGACACAGGATGGCCGAGCAGTGATAGTTGTACATTTCCATCACTCGTTGTGTTGATTTCATCATGTCCATTAGGTGATGTTTTTCACTATAGAATCATATTGCAAGTGCGCGCGCATTTGCAATATGTTTCAATGTGCATTTACCAATGAAATTTGACATGCTCAAAAATGCAAAATTGACTGGTCTGATGGACACAGGATGGCCGAGCAGTGATAGTTGTACATTTCCATCACTCGTTGTGTTGATTTCATCATGTCCATTAGGTGATGTTTTTACACTATAGAATCATATTGCAAGTGCGCGTGCATTTGCAATATGTTTCAATGTGCATTTACCATATGAAATTTGACATGCTCAAAAATGCAAAATTGACTGGTCTGATGGACACAGGATGGCCGAGCAGTGATAGTTGTACATTTCCATCACTCGTTGTGTTGATTTCATCATGTCCATTAGGTGATGTTTTTACACTATAGAATCATATTGCAAGTGCGCGCATTTGCAATATGTTTCAATGTGCATTTACCATATGAAATTTGACATGCTCAAAAATGCAAAATTGACTGGTCTGATGGACACAGGATGGCCGAGCAGTGATAGTTGTACATTTCCATCACTCGTTGTGTTGATTTCATCATGTCCATTAGGTGATGTTTTTACACTATAGAATCATATTGCAAGTGCGCGCGCATTTGCAATATGTTTCAATGTGCATTTACCATATGAAATTTGACATGCTCAAAAATGCAAAATTGACTGGTCTGATGAACACAGGATGGCTGAGCAGTGATAGTTGTACATTTCCATCACTCGTTGTGTTGATTTCATCATGTCCATTTGTTTATGTTTTCTCACTTTTGCAAAGTCACTGTGCATTTGCAATATGGTTCAATGGGCAGGTACCATCACGAATTTGTCATGCTATAAAAATCCTGCAGGAATGTGAAATTGACTGGCCCGATGAACTCGGGATAGCTGGGCAGTGATTCTGGTTCATCTCCATGGCTCGTTAGGGTTGATTTCAGAATGTCACTTTTGGTGATGGTCCCTCTCCGTTTAAACATATTGCTAATGTACAAAAGTCAACTAGCAAGTCAGTGTCCATCAGTCAATTAGATGTCATTTTGACACCAAACTGATACCAATTGACACCAAACCCACTTTTTCCAACTCATTTAGAAGCCAACTATCATATATGTCAGAGCAGGCCCATAATTCACAGCGCCTTTAGTTTAAAACATAATAAAAACGTAAAACACATAGTTACGTTCTAGCTGCGGGTCCAGGTCAGACATTATGTGAAGGCCTATGTGAGGCGACCCCGAATCCCGAGTTTCGGCTCGATAGGTCCTTCGGTGCCCGAGTAAAACCCTAATTGGTGCTGAAAATCCACTTTTTCCATGCCTTGCTATGGGGTCCTTGAATGAGCTATCGGACCGAAACGTTGGGGTCCGTCTCTATGGGCCGAGCCGGTTCCAATGCACCTAGTCTTGTGTCTCTGAGACTTTTCTAAATGTCGCCATTTTCGTAATGGTCAAAATGAATTGAAATCATTGCAAATGTACGAGGCTATTTCTCGGTCCGAGAACCTTCTAGAGCCACCTAACTCACCACGCACTATCGACCCGAGGTCTAGAACAGGTTTCTAAAGTTTCGAACTCTAGGTCTGACGGTTCTTTTTAGCTCGAACAAAGCTAACTATTGGAGGCACTGTCTGTCTCTACAACCCCCAATACGTCCCTCCTTCCAAGTTGTGTGTCTGTGTGATTTAGTTTTCCTTTGAAATTTTATGGGAAAAATGACTGATTTACAGTTCATGGGGGTTGCCTAATCACACATATGAAGTTTTGGACAGATCTGACTTTTTTAACCCCTCGAAACAGCCCCTGAGACACCAATTAAGGCACTTCCGGTTGGCACAGGAAGCTATAAGTCAACACATATCCTCACTGGGCTATGCTTTTACAGAATCCTGTGTTTTAAGTCCTTACGTTAAGAATTGACTGATTTACACAGGGTTGAATGCACTATGTCTATCAAACTGCAGGCAGGTAATGGAAAAACACTTTTAGGGTGATTTTAACCACTTCCGGTTGGTCCAGGAAGCCTAGAATCAACACAGGTAGACCTCATACTGGCCTGATGGACTGTTATCAAAGACAGGTTCATACGGCATTCATAACCCATATAGACTTCAGGTTGAATTTAGGGGTGCAGGCAATGTATTCCTATGGGGAGAGAAGTCAATGCAAACTATTTGAAGTAAACACCTTCTTTTAACTATTAAGGGTTAATGCCACACGGTCAACGTTAGGCTTGCACGGATCGGAAGGACCTTAGGAACGTACCTGAGGTCGAATTGTGCTTCTCACCCTAACGGTTCTCTCACTGTCACCCAAAAGCAAATGACGTTGTGGGGCAGGCTTCATTTTGGGCCTACTTTTCTAATGGTCGCTGCGCTCAGACCGAGCGAGCTACGGTCAAGCGGGATATCTCGTTGAACTCGGCACGGCCTAGAGATTATGTTTATGCCATTGCCTGCTCTCTGTGTCTTTGAGAACCGCACTTTTTCACTCCAGCCTTGCTGTGTGTGCGTGTGAGAGCTTTTCTTTGACATCTGTTGGGAGAAATGACTGATTTACAGTTCATGAGGGTTACCTAGTCACACATATGAAGTTTTGAAAAGATCTGACCTTTTTAACCCTTGGAAACTGCCACTGTGACATCATTAAAGGCACTTCCGGTTGGCACAGGAAGCTATAAGTAAACCCATGTCTTGATTGACATAGAAACTTACAGAATCCTGAGTTTTAAGTCCTTACGTTAAGAATTGACTGATTTACACAGGGTTGAATGCACTATGTCTATCAAACTGCAGGCAGGTAATGGAAAAACAATTTTAGGGTGATTTTAACCACTTCCGGTTGGTCCAGGAAGCCTAGAATCAACACAGGTAGACCTCATACTGGCCTGATGGACTGTTACCAAAGACAGGTTCATACGGCATTCATAACCCATATAGACTTCAGGTTGAATTTAGGGGTGCAGGCAATGTATTCCTATGGGGAGAGAAATCAATGCAAACTATTTGAAGTAAACACCTTCTTTTAACTATTAAGGGTTAATGCCACACGGTCAAGGTTAGGCTTGCACGGATCGGAAGGACCTTAGGAACGTACCTGAGGTCGAATTGTGCTTCTCACCCTAACGGTTCTCTCACTGTCACCCAAAAGCAAATGACGTTGTGGGGCAGGCTTCATTTTGGGCCTACTTTTCTAATGGTCGCTGCGCTCAGACCGAGCGAGCTACGGTCAAGCGGGATATCTCGTTGAACTCGGCACGGCCTAGACATTATGTTTATGCCATTGCCTGCTCTCTGTGTCTTTGAGAACCACACTTTTTCACTCCATCCTTGCTGTGTGTGCGTGTGAGAGCTTTTCTTTGACATCTGTTGGGAGAGATGACTGATTTACAGTTCATGAGGGTTACCTAGTCACACATATGAAGTTTTGAAAAGATCTGACTTTTTTAACCCCTCGAAACAGCCCCTGAGACACCAATTAAGGCACTTCCGGTTGTCACAGGAAGCTATAAGTCAACATATATCCTCACTGGGCTATGCTTTTACAGAATCCTGAGTTTTAAGTCCTTACGTTAAGAATTGACTGATTTACACAGGGTTGAATGCACTATGTCTATCAAACTGCAGGCAGGTAATGGAAAAACACTTTTAGGGTGATTTTAACCACTTCCGGTTGGTCCAGGAAGCTTAGAATCAACACAGGTAGACCTCATACTGGCCTGATGGACTGTTACCAAAGACAGGTTCATACGGCATTCATAACCCATATAGACTTCAGGTTGAATTTAGGGGTAAAGGCAATGTATTCCTATGGGGAGAGAAGTCAATGCAAACTCTTTGAAGTAAACACCTTCTTTTAACTATTAAGGGTTAATGCCACACGGTCAAGGTTAGGCTTGCACGGATCGGAAGGACCTTAGGAACGTACCTGAGGTCGAATTGTGCTTCTCACCCTAACGGTTCTCTCACTGTCACCCAAAAGCAAATGACATTGAGGGCCAGGCTTCCTTTTGCGCCTTCTTTTTTTTTCAAGGTCGCTGCACTCAGAGCGAGCTACGGTCAAGCGGGGCGTCTCGTTGAACTCTGCACAGCCTGGAGACTATGGTGATGCCATTTTTTGTGTTGATTTCAGAATGCCATTTTGGTGATGGTCCCTCTCCGTTTAAACATATTGCTAATGTACAAAAGTCAACTAGCAAGTCAGTGTCCACCAGTCAATTAGATGTCATTCTGACACCAAACTGATACCAATTGACACCAAACCCACTTTTTCCAACTCATTTAGAAGCCAACTATCACATATGTCAGAGCAGGCCCATAATTCACAGCGCCATTAGTTTAAAACATAATAAAAACGTAAAACACATAGTTACGTTCTAGCTGCGGGTCCAGGTCAGACATTATGTGAAGGCCTATGTGAGGCGACCCCGAATCCCGAGTTTCGGCTCGATAGGTCCTTCGGTGCCCGAGTAAAACCCTAATTGGTGCTGAAAATCCACTTTTTCCATGCCTTGCTATGGGGTCCTTGAATGAGCTATCGGACCGAAACGTTGGGGTCCGTCTCTATGGGCCGAGCCGGTTCCAATGCACCTAGTCTTGTGTCTCTGAGACTTTTCTAAATGTCGCCATTTTCGTAATGGTCAAAATGAATTGAAATCATTGCAAATGTACGAGGCTATTTCTCGGTCCGAGAACCTTCTAGAGCCACCTAACTCACCACGCACTATCGACCCGAGGTCTAGAACAGGTTTCTAAAGTTTCGGAACTCTAGGTCTGACGGTTCTTTTTAGCTCGAACAAAGCTAACTATTGGAGGCACTGTCTGTCTCTACAAACCCCAATACGTCCCTCCTTCCAAGTTGTGTGTCTGTGTGATTTAGTTTTCCTTTGAAATTTTATGGGAAAAATGACTGATTTACAGTTCATGGGGGTTGCCTAATCACACATATGAAGTTTTGGACAGATCTGACTTTTTAACCCCTCGAAACAGCCCCTGAGACACCAATTAAGGCACTTCCGGTTGTCACAGGAAGCTATAAGTCAACACATATCCTCACTGGGCTATGCTTTTACAGAATCCTGAGTTTTAAGTCCTTACGTTAAGAATTGACTGATTTACACAGGGTTGAATGCACTATGTCTATCAAACTGCAGGCAGGTAATGGAAAAACACTTTTAGGGTGATTTTAACCACTTCCGGTTGGTCCAGGAAGCTTAGAATCAACACACAGGTAGACCTCATACTGGCCTGATGGACTGTTACCAAAGACAGGTTCATACGGCATTCATAACCCATATAGACTTCAGGTTGAATTTAGGGGTAAAGGCAATGTATTCCTATGGGGAGAGAAATCAATGCAAACTTTTTGAAGTAAACACCATCTTTTAACTATTAAGGGTTAATGCCACACTGTCAACGTTAGGCTTGCACGGATCGGAAGGACCTTAGGAACATACCTGAGGTCGAATTGTGCTTCTCACCCTAACGGTTCTCTCACTGTCACCCAAAAGCAAATGACGTTGTGGGGCAGGCTTCATTTTGGGCCTACTTTTCTAATGGTCGCTGCGCTCAGACCGAGCGAGCTACGGTCAAGCGGGATATCTCGTTGAACTCGGCACGGCCTAGACATTATGTTTATGCCATTGCCTGCTCTCTGTGTCTTTAAGAACCACACTTTTTCACTCCATCCTTGCTGTGTGTGCGTGTGAGAGCTTTTCTTTGACATCTGCTGGGAGAAATGACTGATTTACAGTTCACGAGGGTTACCTAGTCACACATATGAAGTTTTGAAAAGATCTGACCTTTTTAACCCATGGAAACTGCCACTGTGACACCATTAAAGGCACTTCCGGTTGGCACAGGAAGCTATAAATAAACTCATATCATGATTGGGGTATGCCTTTACAGAATCCCGAGTTTTAAGTCTTTACGTTAAGAACTGAGTTATTTACGGAGGGTTTAGTGAGTGTGTGTTATTTCAGAAAATCATAGAAAATCACAGAAATCTCGCAGAGCTCCGCAGCACACTTTAAAAAGATTCGTAAGAACAACCTGCAACTGGATCTGTAACCGTTGAAAAAAAAAACACCTATCCGTGAACATCACCAAGGTGTCGTTGTACGATTTCTCTTAAATGACGATAGATAAATGGCTGGTTCTTTTTTATTGACACCGGAGGCTCCTTGACTTTGACGTGAAGTGGAAAAATAATTTCTCTATTTTCATTTTGGACCTTTAATCCCAGATAAATGGCCATAACTCAAAAACCGTTGAGGCCTAGACGCCATCTTGTTCGGGGCCAACTGCCCATTATGCCGCCCCTACGCTCACCGAGTTTCGGCTTCTAAATATTTTCAGTTTTCGAGATAAGGCCCCGTCGTGAATCGTGATGTTTTGTAGCAATAGCCATATGATTGCTTATGCCCTCTTGTGGGAATTTCCGGGACATGGGAAAAATGACATAAATCTTATTATTTTTGTAAACGGAAACCGAATGTCCGACAACGTTCATTTGATGACTTCCTGGTAGGTCCGGCCCTGCCGCTCGGCCCGACGCCGTCCGCGAATTTTACAAACGATTTCGGACGTCTAGTAAGGGACCGTACATTTGCAATATGGACTTTCTCACTAACCATACAGGTACTGCCGAATTCTTCCCTTGGTCACCGTAATAGCTGTTCGAATAGCATTTTAACACGTTTTTTTAAACGTACATTTTCTCCAATCCCCCGCCTCCTCTCATTTTATTGACGTACATTTTCTCCAATCCCCCGCCTCCTCTCATTTTATTGATGTACATTTTCTCCAATCCCCCGCCTCCTCTCATTTTATTGATGTACATTTTCTCCAATCCCCAGCCTCCTCTCATTTTATTGATGTACATTTTCTCCAATCCCCCGCCTCCTCTCATTTTATTGATGTACATTTTCTCCAATCCCCAGCCTCCTCTCATTTTATTGATGTACATTTTCTCCAATCCCCGCCTCCTCTCATTTTATTGATGTACATTTTCTCCAATCCCCCGCCTCCTCTCATTTTATTGATGTACATTTTCTCCAATCCCCCGCCTCCTCTCATTTTATTGATGTACATTTTCTCCAATCCCCAGCCTCCTCTCATTTTATTGATGTACATTTTCTCCAATCCCCAGCCTCCTCTCATTTTATTGATGTACATTTTCTCCAATCCCCCGCCTCCTCTCATTTTATTGATGTACATTTTCTCCAATCCCCCGCCTCCTCTCATTTTATTGATGTACATTTTCTCCAATCCCCCGCCTCCTCTCATTTTATTGATGCACATTTTCTCCAATCCCCCGCCTCCTCTCATTTTATTGATGTACATTTTCTCCAATCCCCCGCCTCCTCTCATTTTATTGACATACATTTTCTCCAATCCCCCGCCTCCTCTCATTTTATTGATGTACATTTTCTCCAATCCCCCGCCTCCTCTCATTTTATTGATGTACATTTTCTCCAATCCCCCGCCTCCTCTCATTTTATTGACATACATTTTCTCCAATCCCCCGCCTCCTCTCATTTTATTGATGCACATTTTCTCCAATCCCCCGCCTCCTCTCATTTTATTGATGTACATTTTCTCCAATCCCCCGCCTCCTCTCATTTTATTGATGTACATTTTCTCCAATCCCCCGCCTCCTCTCATTTTATTGATGTACATTTTCTCCAATCCCCCGCCTCCTCTCATTTTATTGATGTACATTTTCTCCAATCCCCAGCCTCCTCTCATTTTATTGGTGTACATTTTCTCCAATCCCCCCGCCTCCTCTCATTTTATTGATGTACATTTTCTCCAATCCCCGCCTCCTCTCATTTTATTGATGCACATTTTCTCCAATCCCCCGCCTCCTCTCATTTTATTGATGCACATTTTCTCCAATCCCCCGCCTCCTCTCATTTTATTGATGCACATTTTCTCCAATCCCCCGCCTCCTCTCATTTTATTGACATACATTTTCTCCAATCCCCCGCCTCCTCTCATTTTATTGATGTACATTTTCTCCAATCCCTAGCCTCCTCTCATTTTATTGGTGTACATTTTCTCCAATCCCCCGCCTCCTCTCATTTTATTGATGTACATTTTCTCCAATCCCCGCCTCCTCTCATTTTATTGATGCACATTTTCTCCAATCCCCGCCTCCTCTCATTTTATTGACGTACATTTTCTCCAATCCCCGCCTCCTCTCATTTTATTGACGTACATTTTCTCCAATCCCCCGCCTCCTCTCATTTAGTTAGTAGTCAGTTAGTAGGTAATTGTACCAACCCCTAGTCATGAAGTCATTAGGTCAGTTAGTAGGTACCCCTTCAAGGTGTTAGCCAACTTCGTCTCAACAAAGACTCAAGACATTATTTTACCTGAACAACAAACTCCCTAGCCGGACAGAGACAGACATCGAACCATAGAGGGGAAAGGGAGAGGTTAGCCGACCTAATGTTCACCAGCAAGGTCAAATAATAAACTGTGATCATAAACTGTGATCTGATGTCAAAGGCCTGATTAATATTTTGATATATATTGACTGTGTCTCAGAGAGGACAGTAAATGTATTTATCACAGAGCCCTCACCCAGTCATTGGTCAATATGCACGTCCCAAGACATTATTATTTGTGTCTCAATAACAAACTCCATAATTGGACAGAGACATCTGCCGTAGAGAGAGAGAGAAAGAGAAGAGAGAGAGAGAGAGAGAGAGAGAGACAGAGAGAGACAGAGACAGAGAGAGACAGAGAGAGAGAGAGAGACAGAGAGAGACAGAGACAGAGACAGAGACAGAGAGAGAGACAGAGAGAGACAGAGAGAGACAGAGACAGAGAGAGAGAGACAGAGGACAATACATGTATTCATCACTAAGTTAGATGAGCTGTGAGGTGGTGAGAGAGTTGACAGCCCTCACAGAGCCCTCACAGAGCCCTCACAGAGCCCTCACAGAGCCCTCACAGAGCCCTCACCCAGTCAACATCAGTCATTGGTCAATATGCACGTCCCAAGACAATATTATTTGTGTCTCAACAACAGACCGTCTGACTGTGGACAGAGGGGAGTAATCAGAGCCAAGGTCAGACTGTCACAGTGTTGTCATGTGTTGTGCTCATGTTATGTCAAGGCTATTTTTAACTTCCTGCTAGGATGGATGGGTGACTGCTTGGTCCAGCAGAGCAGTCAGCACTAACCAGTTTAAAGAAGCATCAGTGAGTTATGTTTACATTAATATTAATATATATATATATAATTTTTTTTTTAACCTTTATTTAACTAGGCAAGTCAGTTAAGAACAAATTCTTATTTACAATGACGGCCTAGGAACAGTGGGTTAACTGCCTGTTCAGGGGAAGAACGCCAGATTTGTACCTTGTCAGCTCGGGGATTTGAACTTGCAACCTTCCGGTTACTAGTCCAACGCTCTAACCACTAGGCTACCCTGCCGCCTCTACACTCTAACCACTAGGCTACCCTGCCGCCTCTACACTCTAACCACTAGGCTACCCTGCCGCCTCTACACTCTAACCACTAGGCTACCCTGCCGTCCCTACACTCTAACCACTAGGCTACCCTGCCGCCCCCTACACTCTAACCACTAGGCTACCCTGCCGCCCCTACACTCTAACCACTAGGCTACCCTGCCGCCTCTACACTCTAACCACTAGGCTACCCTGCCGCCTCTACACTCTAACCACTAGGCTACCCTGCCGCCTCTACCCTCTAACCACTAGGCTACCTGCCGCCCTACACTCTAACCACTAGGCTACCCTGCCGCCTCTACACTCTAACCACTAGGCTACCCTGCCGCCTCTACCCTCTAACCACTAGGCTACCCTGCCGCCCCTACACTCTAACCACTAGGCTACCCTGCCGCTCTCTACACTCTAACCACTAGGCTACCTGCCGCCTCTACACTCTAACCACTAGGCTACCCTCCCACCTCTACACTCTAACCACTAGGCTACCCTGCCACCTCTACACTCTAACCACTAGGCTACCCTGCCACCTCTACACTCTAACCACTAGGCTACCCTGCCGCCTCTACACTCTAACCACTAGGCTACCCTGCCGCCTCTACACTCTAACCACTAGGCTACCCTGCCGCCTCTACACTCTAACCACTAGGCTACCCTGCCACCTCTAGGCTACCCTGCCACCTCTAACCACCACTAGGCTACTAGGCTACTCTAACCACTAGGCAACAGAGATGTTAGCCTGTAAGTCTTTAGTTGACGCCTCTGTTACACTACTTTTTCAAACATTCTGTTAAAAATCGGCTACCCTGTCAGCGCCCTGCTACACAGGCCAGGAATAACCACTATGCTATGATTAGTATGTGTCTAAAAACACTAGGCTTTATAAAACTGGTTAAATCTACACTATAACCACTAGGCTTTCATCGAAAAGTGCCGGAAAATCTGATCACTGAAAATGGAAAAATATATCCATCTACTTCAACCCATTGCTATAGGCGATCGACATCTAAATGAGGCTGAGGTTGCCTACTCTACACTCTAACCACTGTCAGGTCTTGTCATTTGCCGGCTTTGTTTCTTCTAACCACTAGGCTACCCTGCCGCCATTTCTTCAGGTCTCCGAACCACTATTTTGGAGATTTACCCTGCCAGTATTTCTCGGAACCACTAGGCTACCCTGCCGCCCCTGATTACTCTAACCACTAACGCTACCCTACCTAAAGTTGCATTACCAAAGTATTAGGCTTTGTGAAAGTTTATCCAACTTTTTTATTTTAAAAAATGACGTTACAAAGACGCTATTTTTTTCCCGTTTATCACACAGTCTTCATAGATCGATATCTAGGCTATATATGGACCGATTTAATCGAAAAAAGACCCAATAGTGATTATGGGACATCTAGGAGTGCCAACAAAGAAGATGGTCAAAGGTAATGAATGTTTTATATTTTATTTGTGCGGTTTGTGTAGCGCCGACTATGCTAATTATTTTGTTTACGTCCCCTGCGGGTCTTTTGGGGTGTTACATGCTATCAGATAATAGCTTCTCATGCTTTCGCCGAAAAGCATTTTAAAAATCTGACTTGTTGCCTGGATTCACAACGAGTGTAGCTTTAATTCAATACCCTGCATGTGTATTTTAATGAACGTTTGAGTTTTAACGAGTACTATTAGCATTTAGCGTAGCGCATTTGCATTTCCAGATGTCTAGATGGGACGCCTGCGTGTCAGGTAGGAAGGAGCAAGAGGTTAAACTCATTGAGCATTCTACTCGTGTGCTCTTGCAGTCATCGGCCACTCCTAGGGAGAGTAGCAACAGTGATGAACTTTCTCCATTTATAGACTATTTGTCTTACCGTGGACTGATGGACATCAAGGCTTCTAGAGATACTTTTGTAACCCTTTCCAGCTTTATGCAAGTCAACAAATAATCTTCAGTCTTCTGAGATCTCTTCTGTTCGAGGCCTGGGTCACATCAGGCAATGCTTCTTGAGAACAGCGAACTAACATTTTGTGAGTGTTTTTTTTTATACTTCTAGGCAGCTCTAACCAACATCTCCAATCTCGTCTCATTGATTGGACTCCAGGTTAACTGACTCCTGACTCCAATTAGCCTTGGGGGAATCACATACTTTTTCCAGCCTACACTGAATGTTTAAATGATGTATTCAATATAGACAAGAGAAATACAATAATTTGTGTGTTATTGTATTTAAGCACACTGTGTTTGTCTATTGTTGTGACAGATCAAATGTGATGACTAATTTATGCAGAAATCCAAGTAATTCCAAAGGGTTCACATCCTTCTCCTTGCCGCTGTATAAAACACCTTAATGGGCGTTCCAGAGGTGTATTTATATAATAATATAATAATAATATATAATAATATATAATAATATAATAATAATATATAATAATATAATATAATAATCAGCGTTCCAGAGGTTTTTATATAATATATAATAATATAATAATAATATAATAATAATTTAATAATAATAAATAATATATAATAATATAATATAATAATCAGTGTTCCAGAGGTGTATTTATATAATAATATATATAATAGGCAATAATATAATATAATATAATAAATATAATAATTCAGAGGTGTATTTATATAATATTTAATATATAATAATATAATATAATAATCAGTGTTCCAAGGTGTAATATAATAATAATATAATAATAATCCTAAATATAATATAATAATCAGTGTTCCAGAGGTGTATTTATATAATAATATATATAATAATATATAATAATATAATAATATATAATTATAATATAATAATCCAGAGGTGTATTTATATAATAATATAATATAATATATAATAATATATACAATATAATAATAATATATAATAATATAATAATAATAATATATAATAATATAATAATCAAGTAATTCCAGAGGTTTATATATTAATATAATAATAATATATAATAATATAATAATAATATATAATAATATAATATAATAATCAGCGTTCCAGAGGTGTATTTATATAATAATATAATAATAATATATAATAATATAATATAATAATCAGCGTTCCAGAGGTGTATTTGATATGAGAACGTTCTAGCACCAGCCGAGCGAGCCTCCCTCTTCAGCGCGAGTGAAGTGTTTAGATATGCCGGAACTCAGAATCAAAATGTGCTTTCCAAAAATACCATGTTGGCTGTGGCAGATCGGGGATTTTGATTGGTGGCTTTCACTCTGTGTTTATAGGCCATGTTGACAAGGAGTCAGCTAAAGGAGGCTGTCCCTCTAGGTCACACTCTGTCCCCCAGGAGAGACAGCTAGAGGAGGCTGTCCCTCTAGGTCACACTCTGTCCCCAAGGAGAGACAGCTAGAGGAGGCTGTCCCTCTAGGTCACACTCTGTCCCCCAGGAGAGACAGCTAGAGGAGGCTGTCCCTCTAGGTCACACTCTGTCCCCAAGGAGAGCCAGCTAGAGGAGGCTGTCCCTCTGGTCACACTCTGTCCCCCAGGAGAGACAGCTAGAGGAGGCTGTCCCTCTAGGTCACACTCTGTCCCCCAGGAGAGACAGCTAGAGGAGGCTGTCCCTCTAGGTCACACTCTGTCCCCAAGGAGAGCCAGCTAGAGGAGGCTGTCCCTCTGGATCACACTCTGTCCCCCAGGAGAGACAGCTAGAGGAGGCTGTCCCTCTAGGTCACACTCTGTCCCCAAGGAGAGCCAGCTAGAGGAGGCTGTCCCTCTAGGTCACACTCTGTCCCCCAGGAGAGACAGCTAGAGGAGGCTGTCCCTCTGGAGGTCACACTCTGTCCCCAAGGAGAGCCAGCTAGAGGAGGCCGTCCCAAAGGAGAGCCAGCTAGAGGACGCTGTCACCAAGGAGAGCCAGCTAGAGGAGACCGTCCCCAAGGAGAACCAGCTAGAGGAGACCGTCCTCAAGGAGAGCCAGCTAGAGGAGACCGTCCTCAAGGAGAGCCAGCTAGAGGAGACCGTCCCTCTAGATCACACTGTCCCCAAGGAGAGACAGGAGTTTCTGGACACACAGCCAGGGGAGGGAGGGAGACAGCTTCTCTGCTTCTCCCCGTCAGTCTCTTTCTCTCCGTCCGTCTCTTTCTCTCCGTCCGTCTCTTTCTTTCTCTCTTTCTCTTTCTCTCCGTCCGTCTCTTTCTCTTTCTCCCCGTCCGTCTCTTTCTCTCCGTCCGTCTCTTTCTCTCCGTCCGTCTCTTTCTCTTTCTCTCGTCCGTCTCTTTCTCTTTCTCTCCCTCCGTCTCTTTCTCTTTCTCCCCGTCCGTCTCTTTCTCTCCCCGTCCGTCTCTTTCTCCCCGTCCGTCTCTTTCTCTTTCTCCCCGTCCGTCTCTTTCTCTCCCCGTCCGTCTCTTTCTCCCCGTCCGTCTCTTTCTCCCCGTCCGTCTCTTTCTCTCCGTCCGTCTCTTTCTCCCCGTCCGTCTCTTTCTCTTTCTCCCCGTCCGTCTCTTTCTCCCCGTCCGTCTCTTTCTCCCGTCCGTCTCTCTTTCTCTCCGTCCGTCCGTCTCTTTCTCTTTCTCCCCGTCCGTCTCTTTCTCCCCGTCCGTCTCTTTCTCTCCGTCTCTTTCTCTCCGTCCGTCTCTTTCTCTCCGTCCGTCTCTTTCTCTCCCCGTCCGTCTCTTTCTCTCCGTCCGTCTCTTTCTCTCCGTCTCTTTCTCTCCGTCCGTCTCTTTCTCTCCGTCTCTCTCCCGTCCGTCTCTTTCTCTCCGTCTCTTTTCTCCCCGTCCGTCTCTTTCTCCCGTCCGTCTCGTCTCTTTCTCCCCCGTCCGTCTCTCTTTCTCTCCGTCCGTCTCTTTCTCTTTCTCTCCGTCCGTCTCTTTCTCCCGTCCGTCTCTTTCTCTCCGTCTCTTTTTTCTCTCCGTCCGTCTCTTTCTCTCCGTCCGTCTCTTTCTCTCCGTCCGTCTCTTTCTCTCCGTCCGTCTCTTTCTCTCCCCGTCCGTCTCTTTCTCTCCGTCCGTCTCTTTCTCTTTCCCGTCCGTCTCGTCTCTTTCTCTCCGTCCGTCTCTTTCTCTTTCTCTCCGTCCGTCTCTTTTCTCCCCGTCCGTCTCTTTCTCTTTCTCTCCCCCGTCTCTTTCTCCCGTCATCTCTTTCTCTTTCTCTCCGTCCGTCTCTTTCTCTTTCTCTCCGTCCGTCTCTTTCTCCCCGTCCGTCTCTTTCTCCCGTCCGTCTCTCTCTTTCTCTCCGTCCGTCTCTTTCTCTTTCTCTCCGTCCGTCTCTTTCTCTTTCTCTCCGTCTCTTTCTCTCCGTCCGTCCGTCTCTTTCTCCCCGTCCGTCTCTTTCTCTCCGTCCGTCTCTTTCTCTCCGTCCATCTCTTTCTCTCCGTCCGTCTCTTTCTCTTTCTCTCCGTCCGTCTCTTTCTCCCCGTCCGTCTCTTTCTCCCCGTCCGTCTCTTTCTCCCTGTCTGTCTCCTGCTCACTCAGTCCCTCCCTCGGTCGCCACTCTCCCACTGGACCCAGACAGAGAGCAGACCTCTCCTCCTCTCTGCCACAGTCTGCTCCCCAGCCTTCCTCCTCTCTGTCAGTCTGCTCCCCAGCCTTCCTCCTCTCTGCCACAGTCTGCTCCCCAAGCCTAGCCAAAGTAGCTGTTCATCCTTACAGGCCTGAGGGAATACTTTCACTATCAGAGAGTCTCCCAAACAGTCAGGGATTGAATGGGTCCAAGATTCCCTTCTAACTAAGCCCTTCCTTAATAATACTGTAGTTCTGTGTGTGTTCATTATGTAACAACAATGCAGCTGCTGTGCCACTAACCGTAACACAGCTGTTTTCCTTCTAGATAGTCATTCCTCCAACAAACACCTTGTGTGTCCACAAAACATATATCTCTCTACTCAAGTGCATTCAATCTAGCCAAGGCCGAGTAGTGCTTAGAGATAAACGCTCACAGCTTATATATCAAATGGTAGACCTATAGGCTACCTGGCTCTCTCCTCTGGCAACAGCCTGATTCGTACTGGCACATGACGTGTACACAGAGGCCCATGTGGGTCGCTCTCCAGGCATACGACCAGACGTGTACACAGAGGCCCATGTGGGTCGCTCTCCAGGCGTGCGACCAGACGTGTACACAGAGGCCCATGTGGGTCGCTCTCCAGGCATACGACCAGACGTGTACACAGAGGCCCATGTGGGTCGCTCTCCAGGCGTGCGACCAGACGTGTACACAGAGGCCCATGTGGGTCGCTCTCCAGGCGTGCAACCAGACGTGTACACAGAGGCCCATGTGGGTCGCTCTCCAGGCGTACAACCAGACGTGTACACAGAGGCCCATGTGGGTCGCTCTCCAGGCATACAACCAGACGTGTACACAGAGGCCCATGTGGCATTCAATCTGTACTCTCCAGGCGTAGAACCAGACGTGTACACAGAGGCCCATGTGGGTCGCTCTCCAGGCGTGACGACCAGACGTGTACACAGAGGCCCATGTGGAGGACCGCTCTCCAGGCGTGCTACCAGACATGTACACAGAGGCCCATGTGGCCTCAGGCGTGCGACCAGACGTGTACACAGAGGCCCATGTGGGTCGCTCTCCAGGCGTGCGACCAGACGTGTACACAGAGGCCCATGTGGGTCGCTCTCCAGGCGTACAACCAGACGTGTACACAGAGGCCCATGTGGGTCGCTCTCCAGGCGTACAACCAGACGTGTACACAGAGGCCCATGTGGGTCGCTCTCCAGGCGTACGACCAGACGTGTACACAGAGGCCCATGTGGGTCGCTCTCCAGGCGTACAACCAGACGTGTACACAGAGGCCCATGTGGGTCGCTCTCCAGGCGTAGAACCAGACATGTACACAGAGGCCCATGTGGGTCGCTCTCCAGGCGTACGACCAGGTCGCTCTACATCATCATATGCGGCTTGAGTATTTTTTTTTACATTCAATAATATATATTTTCCCCTCACGTAGCATCAATTAAGCATCGGCACAATATAACAGAACCACGGTAGTCACTCCGTCACATTTAAGACCCGAGAAAACTGAATTTAAGACATTTTGAGACTAAGGACCCACACGGACACCATCGTGAGAGTCTCATCTTTCCATAGAGTTCGTAGACCAAAACAACTG
The DNA here is from genome assembly GCF_023373465.1 of Oncorhynchus keta. Lineage (NCBI taxonomy): Eukaryota > Metazoa > Chordata > Actinopteri > Salmoniformes > Salmonidae > Oncorhynchus > Oncorhynchus keta. The sequence goes on along the minus strand of NW_026289006.1, from coordinate 10,175 downwards.
GGACGCTACCAAATGTTTTCCTGAGAAAAATCCCATTTTCTGGATGTCTCGTGTCTGACTAACACCGCTGTAGCTCGGCCGCCTCCCACCTCAGAGGCGGAGGGCCGTCATTGGTGGATAGCCCATACAACAACAACAAACAGACAGATGTTTGTATTATGCTAATTTGATTTCCCCAGGGGGCGTAGACATCGACTATACGGGGGTTAAAAAGAATAACCTATAGGATTAAAAATACCAGAGGTACAGCCGACTAGCGCTGGCTAACAACACAAAATGGATACACGAGAGTCAAAGTATCGATATAATATCTTACTAAATAATATTGTGATATCTAACTATAGATCCCCCCCTTCATCACTTTGTAACAACCAGGGTGAACTAGTGCAGCTTGGCCAGTTAGTGACAACCAGGGTGAACTACTGCAGCTTGGCCAGTTAGTGACAACCAGGGTGAACTACTGCAGCTTGGCCAGTTAGTGACAACCAGGGTGAACTACTGCAGCTTGGCCAGTTAGTGACAAAAACCAGGTGGCCAGTTAGTGACAACCAGGGTGAACTACTGCAGCTTGACCAGTTAGTGACAACCAGGGTGAACTAGTGCAGCTTGGCCCAGTTAGTGACAACCAGGCGTGAACTACTGCAGCTTGGCCAGTTAGTGACAACCAGGGTGAACTAACTGCAGCTTGGCCAGTTAGTGACAACCAGGGTGAACTATGCAGCTTGGCCAGTTAGTGACAACCAGGGTGAACTACTGCAGCTTGGCCAGTTAGTGACAACCAGGGTGAACTACTGCAGTCAAAGTTGGCCAGTTAGTGACAACCAGGGTGAACTACTGCAGCTTGGCCAGTTAGTGACAACCAGGGTGAACTAGTGCAGCTTGGCCAGTTAGTGACAACCAGGGTGAACTAGTGCAGCTTGGCCAGTTAGTGACAACCAGGGTGAACTAGTGCAGCTTGGCCAGTTAGTGACAACCAGGGTGAACTACTGCAGCGTGGCCAGTTAGTGACAACCAGGGTGAACTAGTGCAGCTTGGCCAGTTAGTGACAACCAGGGTGAACTAGTGCAGCTTGGCCAGTTAGTGACAACCAGGGTGAACTACTGCAGCTTGGCCAGTTAGTGACAACCAGGGTGAACTACTGCAGCGTGGCCAGTTAGTGACAACCAGGGTGAACTACTGCAGCTTGGCCAGTTAGTGACAACCAGGGTGAACTACTGCAGCTTGGCCAGTTAGTGACAACCAGGGTGAACTAGTGCAGCTTGGCCAGTTAGTGACAACCAGGGTGAACTAGTGCAGCTTGGCCAGTTAGTGACAACCAGGGTGAACTACTGCAGCTTGGCCAGTTAGTGACAACCAGGGTGAACTACTGCAGCTTGGCCAGTTAGTGACAACCAGGGTGAACTACTGCAGCTTGGCCAGTTAGTGACAACCAGGGTGAACTACTGCAGCTTGGCCAGTTAGTGACAACCAGGGTGAACTACTGCAGCTTGGCCAGTTAGTGACAACCAGGGTGAACTACTGCAGTGCTGTCAGTTAGTGACAACCAGGGTGAACTACTGCAGCGTGGCCAGTTAGTGACAACCAGGGTGAACTACTGCAGCTTGGCCAGTTAGTGACAACCAGGGTGAACTACTGCAGCTTGGCCAGTTAGTGACAACCAGGGTGAACTACTGCAGCTTGGCCAGTTAGTGACAACCAGGGTGAACTACTGCAGCTTGGCCAGTTAGTGACAACCAGGGTGAACTACTGCAGCGTGGCCAGTTAGTGACAACCAGGGTGAACTACTGCAGCTTGGCCAGTTAGTGACAACCAGGGTAAACTACTGCAGCGTGGCCAGTTAGTGACAACCAGGGTGAACTACTGCAGTGTGGCCAGGAACGAGAGTGCTCCATTCATTTTCACCTGATCTCGTGTCTGTAATGTCCATTCACAGACAGGAAGACTTTATGTACAGTAAACACTTAACTTAGATCCTATAATAGCCACTCACTCACTCACCTGCACAAGCATTAAGGAACAGCCAGTCAGTTTTCCTCATCCTGTTCTTGATCTGTTTGGTCTTCTTCAAATCAATGTTCTCCGGATGACGATGCTGCTCCTCTCCGCTGCCCATCGCCCCGGCCGCCAGCTCAATCCTCTGGAAGTCCATCTTTACCTCCGCCTCCTTCTTAGAGCTGGGTGGAGAAGTCATCCTCTGTCCCAGTCCCTGTCTCTGTCCCCCGCTCAGCCCTCTACTGCAGCTCCCCCCACTCCCTCTCCACCTGGCCCCGTCTCTGTCCTGTTCATTGATGATTGAGGATGTGGAGGAGGGAGACTCCTCGGACTGCCCAGCCAGCTCTATAGGAATAGCCTCCCGGTTGTTAGGTTGAGGCTGTGGGTGGTCGCAGACAATGCACTTCCGGGTCTTGGGATAGTTCTGGTAAGTACAGGCCGTGCAAGTCCAGTGCTGCCCACTGCTACTACCGCCACCACCACCACCTCGGGTGTTGAGTCTGTTGAGTCTGTTCCGGTCGTTGTACTCCTCTGTACAAGGGTCCATGGGGGGAGGGGCTGGGCGGTGGCCCACATTGGAGCCTGATGTCTGGGGGGCCTCTGTGGGGCTGCATGGGGTCCTCTGGTGGCGCTGACACAGACACTGGGTACAGCGGATGGCACGGGGCCAGTTCAAGTAGGTGCACATCTGACAGGACCATTTGGAGCTATTCTCAGCCATGCTGGGGGGCTTGACACGGGGCCTGGCACTGGAGTCTGGGTAGATGAGGAGGCTACCACAGCTTCCCTCTGGGCTTGGAGGGTCCTGCCAGCCACAACTAGGCTCCGTACTAAGACTGCTGGGGCTGTTATTGTAGGTCTCCTTTGTGATTATGGGGCTGCTGGGACACTGTGCACGACACATGGTGCACTTCACAGCGGACGGCCAGTTCTCATAGGTGCAGTAGTCGCAGGCCCACTTCACTCCCACCTCGGTCATCACGGATGAGGTAGAAAGAAAACGGTTCTGTTCCCGTTACCAAGGGGATCAGTATGGCACTGTCTGCGGACACAGACATGCACAGAAAGGGATACTTCAGCAAAAATAGTTTGCATACCATAAAAAATATATATATAAATGGGTAGATACATAACAAATATAGATAGGGTAAACCTTTTTAGCTGAACAGATAATAACAGAATAATAATAATAATAATAATAATAATGATAATAATAATAATAATAATAATAATAATAATAATGATAATAATAATAATAATAATAATGCATTTCATTCCGTTTTTTTTTTAAAGCTCAGGACAATGTCATGTTCCGTACTCTCCCAACTCAGGACATACTGTCTCGCTAGTAGCTAAGGGGCCCACCACAGACTTCAGTACCTGGACTAAACACTGTCGCTTTGCCAAGCAACTCCACCACCACCATTAACGTTAGCTAGCGCGAAATGCTAACTAGTTGGCTTTTTGTTGCGGAGACACCACCTGTCGGGGTTTGAAAACACGGACAGCCATGTTGTTGTTGTTGTTTTTTACCGTCTGTGACGGGGGTGAAATATTGAAATAAACCCTCAACGTCCCCCGTTTTTTAAAAGGATATTGTTCGATGTTAACTAGCTAGTTAGCTTGCTAGCTTTGCCAATCTATTAACATTAGCTAACGTTAGCTACTAGCTAGCTAATCCTATTATACTCAATAATGAACAACATTGTCTTTTTTTTTTGGTCGTCGATCAATTGCTCGTTGTCATTAGCTACTGAAACTATAGTTACCTAGTTACCTAGTTACCGAACTCATTGATGAATCGTATCTCGTTCCCTGTGTTACTTTTCCTCCTCCTTGGTCCAGACAAACATAACAAACCTGAATCGTTCAAGTCCTGCCTTTTTCTAGTCCGTTCTTCTTTCTTTTACTCTCCTTTTGTCTCTCTCACATGTTTATCTTTTGCCGACGTGTAAACTATATGGGAGAAAAAAATAAAATATATATACATATATATAAAAGGGGACTGTGTTATAGTGTAAAGCTCCCCTTCCGTTTCGCTCTTTTATATATCATGTTGTGAATCCGGACTCCACGGTTCGTGCGGATGAATCGTTCGCGAACAGCAACGATCGGTTCTTTTTTTGATGAACGACGGGAACGGCAGCGTAGCCTAGTGGTTAGAGTGTAGAGGCGGCAGGGTAGCCTAGTGGTTAGAGTGTAGAGGCGGCAGGGTAGCCTAGTGGTTAGAGTGTAGAGGCGGCAGGGTAGCCTAGTGGTTAGAGTATAGAGGAGGCAGCGTAGCCTAGTGGTTAGAGTGTGGAGGCGGCAGGGTAGCCTAGTGGTTAGAGTGTGGAGGCGGCAGCGTAGCCTAGTGGTTAGAGTGTAGAGGAGGCAGGGTAGCCTAGTGGTTAGAGTGTAGAGGTGGCAGGGTAGCCTAGTGGTTAGAGTGTAGAGGGGGCAGGGTAGCCTAGTGGTTAGAGTGTAGAGGTGGCAGGGTAGCCTAGTGGTTAGAGTGTAGAGGAGGTAGGGTAGCCTAGTGGTTAGAGTGTAGAGGAGGCAGGGTAGCCTAGTGGTTAGAGTGTAGAGGTGGCAGGGTAGCCTAGTGGTTAGAGTGTAGAGGTGGCAGGGTAGCCTAGTGGTTAGAGTGTAGAGGAGGCAGGGTAGCCTAGTGGTTAGAGTGTAGAGGTGGCAGGGTAGCCTAGTGGTTAGAGTGTAGAGGTGGCAGGGTAGCCTAGTGGTTAGAGTGTAGAGGCGGCAGGGTAGCCTAGTGGTTAGAGTGTAGAGGTGGCAGGGTAGCCTAGTGGTTAGAGTGTAGGGCGGCAGGGTAGCCTAGTGGTTAGAGTGTAGAGGAGGCAGGGTAGCCTAGTGGTTAGAGTGTAGAGGAGGCAGGGTAGCCTAGTGGTTAGAGTGTAGAGGCGGCAGGGTAGCCTAGTGGTTAGAGTGTAGAGGCGGCAGGGTAGCCTAGTGGTTAGAGTGTAGAGGAGGCAGGGTAGCCTAGTGGTTAGAGTGTAGAGGAGGCAGGGTAGCCTAGTGGTTAGAGTGTAGGGGCGGCAGGGTAGCCTAGTGGTTAGAGTGTAGAGGTGGCAGGGTAGCCTAGTGGTTAGAGTGTAGGGCGGCAGGGTAGCCTAGTGGTTAGAGTGTAGAGGCAGCAGGGTAGCCTAGTGGTTAGAGTGTAGGGGCGGCAGGTAGCCTAGTGGTTAGAGTGTAGAGGGGGCAGGGTAGCCTAGTGGTTAGAGTGTAGAGGTGGCAGCGTAGCCTAGTGGTTAGAGTGTAGAGGCGGCAGGGTAGCCTAGTGGTTAGAGTGTAGGCGGCAGGGTAGCCTAGTGGTTAGAGTGTAGAGGTGGCAGGGTAGCCTAGTGGTTAGAGTGTAGAGGCGGCAGGGTAGCCTAGTGGTTAGAGTGTAGAGGTGGCAGGGTAGCCTAGTGGTTAGAGTGTAGAGGGAGGCAGGGTAGCCTAGTGGTTAGAGTGTAGAGGTGGCAGGGTAGCCTAGTGGTTAGAGTGTAGAGGTGGCAGGGTAGCCTAGTGGTTAGAGTGTAGAGGCGGCAGGGTAGCCTAGTGGTTAGAGTGTAGAGGTGGCAGGGTAGCCTAGTGGTTAGAGTGTAGAGGTGGCAGGGTAGCCTAGTGGTTAGAGTGTAGAGGTGGCAGGGTAGCCTAGTGGTTAGAGTGTAGAGGTGGCAGGGTAGCCTAGTGGTTAGAGTGTAGAGGTGGCAGGGTAGCCTAGTGGTTAGAGTGTAGAGGCGGCAGGGTAGCCTAGTGGTTAGAGTGTAGAGGTGGCAGGGTAGCCTAGTGGTTAGAGTGTAGAGGTGGCAGGGTAGCCTAGTGGTTAGAGTGTAGAGGTGGCAGGGTAGCCTAGTGGTTAGAGTGTAGAGGCGGCAGCGTAGCCTAGTGGTTAGAGTGTAGAGGTGGCAGCGTAGCCTAGTGGTTAGAGTGTAGGGCGGCAGGGTAGCCTAGTGGTTAGAGTGTAGGGCGGCAGGGTAGCCTAGTGGTTAGAGTGTAGAGGCGGCAGGGTAGCCTAGTGGTTAGAGTGTAGGGGAGGCAGGGTAGCCTAGTGGTTAGAGTGTAGAGGCGGCAGGGTAGCCTAGTGGTTAGAGTGTAGAGGCGGCAGGGTAGCCTAGTGGTTAGAGTGTAGAGGAGGCAGGGTAGCCTAGTGGTTAGAGTGTAGAGGAGGCAGGGTAGCCTAGTGGTTAGAGTGTAGAGGAGGCAGGGTAGCCTAGTGGTTAGAGTGTAGAGGCGGCAGGGTAGCCTAGTGGTTAGAGTGTAGAGGAGGCAGGGTAGCCTAGTGGTTAGAGGCAGGGTAGCCTAGTGGTTAGAGTGTAGAGGCGGCAGGGTAGCCTAGTGGTTAGAGTGTAGAGGTGGCAGGGTAGCCTAGTGGTTAGAGTGTAGAGGAGGCAGGGTAGCCTAGTGGTTAGAGTGTAGAGGTGGCAGGGTAGCCTAGTGGTTAGAGTGTAGAGGTGGCAGGGTAGCCTAGTGGTTAGAGTGTAGAGGAGGCAGGGTAGCCTAGTGGTTAGAGTGTAGAGGCGGCAGGGTAGCCTAGTGGTTAGAGTGTAGAGGAGGCAGGGTAGCCTAGTGGTTAGAGTGTAGAGGTGGCAGGGTAGCCTAGTGGTTAGAGTGTAGAGGTGGCAGCGTAGCCTAGTGGTTAGAGTGTAGAGGTGGCAGGGTAGCCTAGTGGTTAGAGTGTAGAGGCGGCAGGGTAGCCTAGTGGTTAGAGTGTAGAGGTGGCAGGGTAGCCTAGTGGTTAGAGTGTAGAGGCGGCAGGGTAGCCTAGTGGTTAGAGTGTAGAGGAGGTAGGGTAGCCTAGTGGTTAGAGTGTAGAGGCGGCAGGGTAGCCTAGTGGTTAGAGTGTAGGCGGCAGCGTAGCCTGAGTGGTTAGAGTGTAGAGGTGGCAGGGTAGCCTAGTGGTTAGAGTGTAGAGGCGGCAGCGTAGCCTAGTGGTTAGAGTGTAGAGGTGGCAGGGTAGCCTAGTGGTTAGAGTGTAGAGGCGGCAGCGTAGCCTAGTGGTTAGAGTGTAGAGGCGGCAGGGTAGCCTAGTGGTTAGAGTGTAGGCGGCAGCGTAGCCTAGTGGTTAGAGTGTAGAGGCGGCAGGGTAGCCTAGTGGTTAGAGTGTAGAGGAGCAGGGTAGCCTAGTGGTTAGAGTGTAGAGGAGGCAGGGTAGCCTAGTGGTTAGAGTGTAGAGGTGGTTAGGCAGGGGGTAGCCTAGTGGTTAGAGTGTAGAGGCGGCAGGGTAGCCTAGTGGTTAGAGTGTAGAGGCGGCAGGGTAGCCTAGTGGTTAGAGTGTAGAGGCGGCAGGGTAGCCTAGTGGTTAGAGTGTAGAGGCGGCAGGGTAGCCTAGTGGTTAGAGTGTAGAGGTGGCAGGGTAGCCTAGTGGTTAGAGTGTAGAGGTGGCAGGGTAGCCTAGTGGTTAGAGTGTAGAGGTGGCAGGGTAGCCTAGTGGTTAGAGTGTAGAGGAGGCAGGGTAGCCTAGTGGTTAGAGTGTAGAGGAGGCAGGGTAGCCTAGTGGTTAGAGTGTAGAGGTGGCAGGGTAGCCTAGTGGTTAGAGTGTAGAGGAGGCAGGGTAGCCTAGTGGTTAGAGTGTAGAGGTGGCAGGGTAGCCTAGTGGTTAGAGTGTAGAGGTGGCAGGGTAGCCTAGTGGTTAGAGTGTAGAGGTGGCAGGGTAGCCTAGTGGTTAGAGTGTAGAGGCGGCAGGGTAGCCTAGTGGTTAGAGTGTAGAGGTGGCAGGGTAGCCTAGTGGTTAGAGTGTAGAGGTGGCAGGGTAGCCTAGTGGTTAGAGTGTAGAGGCGGCAGGGTAGCCTAGTGGTTAGAGTGTAGAGGCGGCAGGGTAGCCTAGTGGTTAGAGTGTAGAGGCGGCAGGGTAGCCTAGTGGTTAGAGTGTAGAGGTGGCAGGGTAGCCTAGTGGTTAGAGTGTAGAGGTGGCAGGGTAGCCTAGTGGTTAGAGTGTAGAGGCGGCAGGGTAGCCTAGTGGTTAGAGTGTAGAGGCGGCAGGGTAGCCTAGTGGTTAGAGTGTAGAGGCGGCAGGGTAGCCTAGTGGTTAGAGTGTAGAGGCGGCAGGGTAGCCTAGTGGTTAGAGTGTAGAGGCGGCAGGGTAGCCTAGTGGTTAGAGTGTAGAGGCGGCAGGGTAGCCTAGTGGTTAGAGTGTAGGGGAGGCAGGGTAGCCTAGTGGTTAGAGTGTAGGGCGGCAGGGTAGCCTAGTGGTTAGAGTGTAGAGGTGGCAGGGTAGCCTAGTGGTTAGAGTGTAGAGGAGGCAGGGTAGCCTAGTGGTTAGAGTGTAGAGCGGCAGGGTAGCCTAGTGGTTAGAGTGTAGAGGTGGCAGGGTAGCCTAGTGGTTAGAGTGTAGAGGTGGCAGGGTAGCCTAGTGGTTAGAGTGTAGAGGTGGCAGGGTAGCCTAGTGGTTAGAGTGTAGAGGTGGCAGCGTAGCCTAGTGGTTAGAGTGTAGAGGTGGCAGGGTAGCCTAGTGGTTAGAGTGTAGAGGTGGCAGGGTAGCCTAGTGGTTAGAGTGTAGAGGCGGCAGGGTAGCCTAGTGGTTAGAGTGTAGAGGTGGCAGGGTAGCCTAGTGGTTAGAGTGTAGAGGGAGGCAGGGTAGCCTAGTGGTTAGAGTGTAGAGGCGGCAGGGTAGCCTAGTGGTTAGAGTGTAGAGGCGGCAGGGTAGCCTAGTGGTTAGAGTGTAGAGGCGGCAGGGTAGCCTAGTGGTTAGAGTGTAGAGGCGGCAGCGTAGCCTAGTGGTTAGAGTGTAGGGCGGCAGGGTAGCCTAGTGGTTAGAGTGTAGAGGCGGCAGGGTAGCCTAGTGGTTAGAGTGTAGAGGAGGCAGCGTAGCCTAGTGGTTAGAGTGTAGGGCGGCAGGGTAGCCTAGTGGTTAGAGTGTAGAGGTGGCAGGGTAGCCTAGTGGTTAGAGTGTAGAGGAGGCAGGGTAGCCTAGTGGTTAGAGTGTAGAGGCGGCAGGGTAGCCTAGTGGTTAGAGTGTAGAGGGGCAGGGTAGCCTAGTGGTTAGAGTGTAGAGGCGGCAGGGTAGCCTAGTGGTTAGAGTGTAGAGGCGGCAGGGTAGCCTAGTGGTTAGAGTGTAGAGGAGGCAGGGTAGGCTAGTGGTTAGAGTGTAGAGGCGGCAGGGTAGCCTAGTGGTTAGAGTGTAGAGGCGGCAGGGTAGTCTAGTGGTTAGAGTGTAGAGGCGGCAGGGTAGCTAGTGGTTAGAGTGTAGAGGAGGCAGGGTAGCCTAGTGGTTAGAGTGTAGAGGTGGCAGGGTAGCCTAGTGGTTAGAGTGTAGAGGCGGCAGGGTAGCCTAGTGGTTAGAGTGTAGAGGGCGGCAGGGTAGCCTAGTGGTTAGAGTGTAGAGGCGGCAGGGTAGCCTAGTGGTTAGAGTGTAGAGGAGGCAGGGTAGCCTAGTGGTTAGAGTGTAGAGGCGGCAGGGTAGCCTAGTGGTTAGAGTGTAGAGGCGGCAGGGTAGCCTAGTGGTTAGAGTGTAGAGGAGGCAGGGTAGCCTAGTGGTTAGAGTGTAGAGGTGGCAGGGTAGCCTAGTGGTTAGAGTGTAGAGGAGGCAGGGTAGCCTAGTGGTGGGTTAGAGTGTAGAGGCGGCAGGGTAGCCTAGTGGTTAGAGTGTAGAGGCGGCAGGGTAGCCTAGTGGTTAGAGTGTAGGGTGGCAGGGTAGCCTAGTGGTTAGAGTGTAGAGCGGCAGCGTAGCCTAGTGGTTAGAGTGTAGGCGGGCAGCGCCAGCCTAGTGGTTAGAGTGTAGAGGCGGCAGGGTAGCCTAGTGGTTAGAGTGTAGAGGCAGGGTAGCCTAGTGGTTAGAGTGTAGAGGAGGCAGGGTAGCCTGTGGTTAAGTGTTGAGCGTAGAGCGGCAGGCGTAGCCTAGTGGTTAGAGTGTAGAGGTGGCAGGGTAGCCTAGTGGTTAGAGTGTAGGGGAGGCAGGGTAGCCTAGTGGTTAGAGTGTAGAGGTGGCAGGGTAGTCTAGTGGTTAGAGTGTAGAGGTGGCAGGGTAGCCTAGTGGTTAGAGTGTAGAGGCGGCAGGGTAGCCTAGTGGTTAGAGTGTAGAGGTGGCAGGGTAGCCTAGTGGTTAGAGTGTAGAGGTGGCAGGGTAGCCTAGTGGTTAGAGTGTAGAGGTGGCAGGGTAGCCTGGTGGTTAGAGTGTAGAGGTGGCAGGGTAGTCTAGTGGTTAGAGTGTAGAGGTGGCAGAGTAGCCTAGTGGTTAGAGTGTAGAGGCGGCAAGGTAGCCTAGT
>NW_026289005.1:0-4300 GCF_023373465.1 Oncorhynchus keta | reverse complement strand
TATTGGGGACAGTGTACCTTGGGACAGTATCGTAGCTGGTACTCCAGGACAGTGTAGTGTATTGGGGACAGTGTACCTTGGGACAGTATCGTAGCTGGTACTCCAGGACAGTGTAGTGTATATGAGGACAGTGTACCTTGGGACAGTATCGTAGCTGGTACTCCAGGACAGTGTAGTGTGTTGGGGACAGTGTACCTTGGGACAGTATACGTAGCTGGTACTCCAGGACAGTGTAGTGTGTTGGGGACAGTGTAGTGTATTGGGGACAGTGTACCTTGGGACAGTATCGTAGCTGGTACTCCAGGACAGTGTAGTGTGTTGGGGACAGTGTAGTGTATGGGGACAGTGTACCTTGGGACAGTATCGTAGCTGGTACTCCAGGACAGTGTAGTGTGTTGGGGACAGTGTAGTGTATTGGGGACAGTGTACCTTAGGACAGTATCGTAGCTGGTACTCCAGGACAGTGTAGTGTGTTGGGGACAGTGTACCTTGGGACAGTATCGTAGCTGGTACTCCAGGACAGTGTAGTGTGTTGGGGACAGTGTAGTGTGTTGGGGACAGTGTACCTTGGGACAGTATCGTAGCTGGTACTCCAGGACAGTGTAGTGTGTTGGGGACAGTGTACCTTGGGACAGTATCGTAGCTGGTACTCCAGGACAGTGTAGTGTATTGGGGACAGTGTACCTTGGGACAGTATCGTAGCTGGTACTCCAGGACAGTGTAGTGTATTGGGGACAGTGTACCTTGGGACAGTATCGTAGCTGGTACTCCAGGACAGTGTAGTGTGTTGGGGACAGTGTAGTGTTGGGGACAGTGTACCTTGGGACAGTATCGTAGCTGGTACTCCAGGACAGTGTAGTGTGTTGGGGACAGTGTAGTGTATTGGGGACAGTGTACCTTGGGACAGTATCGTAGCTGGTACTCCAGGACAGTGTAGTGTATTGGGGACAGTGTACCTTGGGACAGTATCGTAGCTGGTACTCCAGGACAGTGTAGTGTATTGGGGACAGTGTACCTTGGGACAGTATCGTAGCTGGTACTCCAGGACAGTGTAGTGTATTGGGGACAGTGTACCTTGGGACAGTATACGTAGCTGGTACTCCAGGACAGTGTAGTGTGTTGGGGACAGTGTAGTGTATTGGGGACAGTGTACCTTGGGACAGTATCGTAGCTGGTACTCCAGGACAGTGTAGTGTATTGGGGACAGTGTACCTTGGGACAGTATCGTAGCTGGTACTCCAGGACAGTGTAGTGTATTGGGGACAGTGTAGTGTGTTAGGGACAGTGTAGTGTGTTGGGGACAGTGTAGTGTATTGGGGACAGTGTACCTTGGGACAGTATCGTAGCTGGTACTCCAGGACAGTGTAGTGTATTGGGGACAGTGTACCTTGGGACAGTATCGTAGCTGGTACTCCAGGACAGTGTAGTGTATTGGGGACAGTGTAGTGTGTTGGGGACAGTGTAGTGTATTGGGGACAGTGTACCTTGGGACAGTATCGTAGCTGGTACTCCAGGACAGTGTAGTGTATTAGGGACAGTGTACCTTGGGACAGTATCGTAGCTGGTACTCCAGGACAGTGTAGTGTATTGGGGACAGTGTACCTTGGGACAGTATCGTAGCTGGTACTCCAGGACAGTGTAGTGTATTAGGGACAGTGTACCTTGGGACAGTATCGTAGCTGGTACTCCAGGACAGTGTAGTGTATTAGGGACAGTGTACCTTGGGACAGTATCGTAGCTGGTACTCCAGGACAGTGTAGTGTTGGGGACAGTGTAGTGTGGGGACAGTGTACCTTGGGACAGTATCGTAGCTGGTACTCCAGGACAGTGTAGTGTGTTGGGGACAGTGTAGTGTATTGGGGACAGTGTACCTTGGGACAGTATCGTAGCTGGTACTCCAGGACAGTGTAGTGTATTGGGGACAGTGTAGTGTGTTGAGGGACAGTGTAGTGTATTGGGGACAGTGTAGTGTATTGGGGACAGTGTACCTTGGGACAGTATCGTAGCTGGTACTCCAGGACAGTGTAGTGTATTGGGGACAGTGTACCTTGGGACAGTATCGTAACTGGTACTCGAGACAGTATGAGTATTAGGGACAGTGTACCTTGGGGACAGTATCGTAGCTAGTACTCAGAGACAGTGTAATTGTATTAGGGACAGTGTACCTTGGGACAATATCGTAGCTGGTACTCCAGAGACAGTATGAGTGTGTTTAGGGACAGTGAAATGTATTAGGGACAGTGTACCTTAGGACAGTATCGTAGCTAGTACTCCAGGACAGTGTGAGTGTATTGAGGACAGTATACCTTGGGACAGTATCGTAGCTGGTACTCCAGGACAGTGTAGTGTGTTGGGGACAGTGTAGTGTGTTAGGGACAGTGTACCTTGGCACAGTATGTTGGGGACAGTGTAGTGTGTTGGGGACAGTGTACCTTAGGACAGTATCGTAGCTGGTACTCCCAGGACAGTGTAGTGTATTGGGGACAGTGTACCTTGGGACAGTATCGTAGCTGGTACTCCAGGACAGTGTAGTGTGTTGGGGACAGTGTAGTGTGTTGGGGACAGTGTGTTGGGGACAGTGTAGTGTATTAGCTGGTACTCAGGACAGTGTAGTGTATTGGGGACAGTGTACCTTGGGACAGTATCGTAGCTGGTACTCCCAGGACAGTGTAGTGTTTTAGGGACAGTGTACCTTGGGACAGTATCGTAGCTGGTACTCAGGACAGTGTAGTGTATTGGGGACAGTGTACCTTGGGACAGTATCGTAGCTGGTACTCAGGACAGTGTAGTGTGTTGGGGACAGTGTAGTGTGTTGGGGACAGTGTACCTTGGGACAGTATCGTACTCCAGGACTGGTACTCCAGGACAGTGTAGTGTATTGAGACAGTGTAGGACAGTATCGTAGCTGGTACTCCAGCAGTACTTGGACAGTATGTTAGGAGACGTAGCTGTATTCAGGACAGTGTAGTGTATTGAGGACAGTGTACCTTAGGACAGTATCGTAGCTGGTACTCCAGGACAGTGTATCTGGTACTCCTCAGGACAGTGCTGATGTATTAGTGTACCTTAGGGACAGTGGTACTCCAGTTGTATATTATAGGACAGTGTACCTTTGGACAGTATAAGTAGCTGGTACTCAGAGACAGTGTAGTGTGTTGAGGACAGTGGTATGTTAGGGACAGTGTACCTTGGGACAGTATCGTAGCTGGTACTCCAGGACAGTGTAGTGTGTTGGGGACAGTGGTGCCTTGGGACAGTATCGTAGCTGGTACTCCAGGACAGTGTAGTGTGTTGTGTGTTGAGGACAGTGTAGTGTATTGGGGACAGTGTACCTTGGGACAGTATCGTAGCTGGTACTCCAGGACAGTGTAGTGTATTGGGGACAGTGTACCTTGGGACAGTATCGTAGCTGGTACTCCAGGACAGTGTAGTGTGTTGGGGACAGTGTAGTGTGTTGGGGACAGTGTACCTTGGGACAGTATCGTAGCTGGTACTCCAGGACAGTGTAGTGTGTTGGGGACAGTGTACCTTGGGACAGTATCGTAGCTGGTACTCCAGGACAGTGTAGTGTATTGGGGACAGTGTACCTTGGGACAGTATCGTAGCTGGTACTCCAGGACAGTGTAGTGTATTGGGGACAGTGTACCTTGGGACAGTATCAGTAGCTGGTACTCCAGGACAGTGTATGTAGTGTGTTGGGGACAGTGTAGTGTATTGGGGACAGTGTACCTTGGGACAGTATCGTAGCTGGTACTCCAGGACAGTGTAGTGTGTTGGGGACTGTAGTGTATTGGGGACAGTGTACCTTGGGACAGTATCGTAGCTGGTACTCCAGGACAGTGTAGTGTATTGGGGACAGTGTACCTTGGGACAGTATCGTAGCTGGTACTCCAGGGACAGTGTAGTGTATTGGGGACAGTGTACCTTGGGACAGTATCGTAGCTGGTACTCCAGGACAGTGTAGTGTATTGGGGACAGTGTACCTTGGGACAGTATCGTAGCTGGTACTCCAGGACAGTGTAGTGTGTTGGGGACAGTGTAGTGTATTGGGGACAGTGTACCTTGGGACAGTATCGTAGCTGGTACTCCAGGACAGTGTAGTGTGTTGGGGACAGTGTAGTGTATTGGGGACAGTGTACCTTGGGACAGTATCGTAGCTGGTACTCCAGGACAGTGTAGTGTATTAGGGACAGTGTACCTTGGGACAGTATCGTAGCTGGTACTCCAGGACAGTGTAGTGTATTAGGGACAGTGTACCTTGGGACAGTATCGTAGCTGGTACTCCCAGGACAGTGTAGTG
>NW_026289004.1:0-1792 GCF_023373465.1 Oncorhynchus keta | reverse complement strand
TGTCACACCCTGGCCTGACCAAATGAATGAAGACAAACGTACATTACTTCGACCAGGGCGTGACACTATATAGATATTTATAGTGTAATTGTTGACTATATAGACATGTATAGTGTAATTGATGACTATATAGACATGTATAGTGTAATTGATGGCTATATAGACACACATAGTGTATTTGATGACTATATAGACATGTATAGTGTAATTGATGGCTATATAGACATGTATAGTGTAATTGATGACTATATAGACATGTATCGTGTAATTGATGACTATATAGACACACATAGTGTAATTGATGACTATATAGACATGTATAGTGTAATTGTTGACTATATGGACATGTATAGTGTAATTGATTACTATATGGACATGTTAATTTTATTTATTTATTTATTTCACCTTTATTTAACCAGGTAAGCAAGTTGAGAACAAGTTCTCATTTACAATTGCGACCTGGCCAAGATAAAGCAAAGCAGTTCGACACATACAACTACACAGAGTTAGTCAATAATACAGTATAAACAAGTCTATATACAATGTGAGCAAATGAGGTGAGAAGGGAGGTAAAGGCAAAAAAGGCCATGGCCAAATACAATATAAAAAGGCCATGGCCAAATACAATATAGCAAGTAAAACACTGTAATGGTAGTTTTGCAATGGAATAATGTGCAAAGTAGAAATAAAAAATAATGGGGTGCAAAGGAGCAAAATAAATAAATAATTTAAATACAGTTGGGAAAGAGGTAGTTGTTTGGGCTAAATTATAGGTGGGCTATGTACAGGTGCAGTAATCTGTGAGCTGCTCTGACAGTTGGTGCTTAAAGCTAGTGAGGGAGATAAGGGTTTCCAGTTTCAGAGATTTTGTAGTTCTGTTCCAGTCATTGGCAGTAAAGAACTGGAAGGAGAGGCGGCCAAAGAAAGAATTGGTTTTGGGGGTGACTAGAGAGATATACCTGCTGGAGCGTGTGCTACAGGTGGGAGATGCTATGGTGACCAGCGAGCTGAGATAAGGGGGACTTTACCTAGCAGGGTCTTGTAGATGACATGGAGCCAGTGGGTTTGGCCAAGAGGATGAAGCGAGGGCCAGCCAACGAGAGAGTACAGGTCGCAGTGGTGGGTAGTATATGGGGCTTTGGTGACAAAACGGATTGCACTGTGATAGACTGCATCCAGTTTGTTGAGTAGGGTATTGGAGGCGATTTTGTAAATGACATCGCCAAAGTTGAGGATTGGTAGGATGGTCAGTTTTACAAGGGTATGTTTGGCAGCATGAGTGAAGGATGCTTTGTTGCGAAATAGGAAGCCAATTCTAGATTTAACTTTGGATTGGAGATGTTTGATATGGGTCTGGAAGGAGAGTTTACAGTCTAACCAGACACCTAAGTATTTGTAGTTGTCCACGTATTCTAAGTCAGAGCCGTCCAGAGTAGTGATGTTGGACAGGCGGGTAGGTGCAGGTAGCGATCGGTTGAAGAGCATGCATTTAGTTTTACTTGTATTTATGAGCAATTGGAGGCCACGGAAGGAGAGTTGTATGGCATTGAAGCTTGCCTGGAGGGTTGTTAACACAGTGTCCAAAGAAGGGCCAGAAGTATACAGAATGGTGTCGTCTGCGTAGAGGTGGATCAGAGACTCACCAGCAGCAAGAGCAACCTCATTGATGTATACAGAGAAGAGAGTCGGTCCAAGAATTGAACCCTTTGGCA
The DNA here is from genome assembly GCF_023373465.1 of Oncorhynchus keta. Taxonomy (NCBI): domain Eukaryota; kingdom Metazoa; phylum Chordata; class Actinopteri; order Salmoniformes; family Salmonidae; genus Oncorhynchus; species Oncorhynchus keta. The sequence goes on along the minus strand of NW_026289004.1, from coordinate 80 downwards.
CCCCCATAGAGACTGCCAGAGGTCCGGACAGCAGACCCTCCGATTTGACACACTGAACTCTATCAGAGAAGTAGTAGCCA
>NW_026289003.1:0-2500 GCF_023373465.1 Oncorhynchus keta | reverse complement strand
TTATGCAGACATTTGGAACATTTAAAATGATATAAATATAAAAACTATACAAAAATAAGACTCATAAATATCAAAAAAAGTAACAAAGACAAATAGAAACAAATTGTAGTATATAAATACAAATAAAAAAGAGAATCAAATTATTACACTATTACCCTATTGCTAACAAAAACACACAACTAAAACTAAATTGCACAAATCCTATATCACACAAATGCACAAATAGAATAACACACTTGTAAAGAAGAGAACCTGATTATTACACTATTGCACTTCAAACAAGAAACACACAAACTGAATTGCACAACTAATTGCATTGCATTAGTACTTTCGCTGTGCAATTATATATTATATAGATTCCCTCGCTCCCCTAGCTCTGGCTTCAGTGGGGAGACTGAGGTCAACTTACACCCGCCTCCCCATCTCAGGCCTAGCCAGCCTAGCTCACAAACTTGAATCAGGGCGCCCACTCCGACAAGGTTAATTGACCCACAGTCCCACACAGTGACATAATATCATTGACATGACATGCAAATGATGTGATAGAAAACCGATCGCACACATGTCACCATTCAGAATATATATAAACTCATCAAAAAAGATACGTCCCTTTTTCAGGACCTTGTCTTTCAAAGATAATTAGTAAAAATCAAAATAACTTCACAGATCTTCATTGTAAAAGGTTTAAACACTGTTTCCCATGCTTGTTCAATGAACCATAAACAATTAATGAGCATGCACGTCCGGTACGGTTGCCTCACCTCTGGTTTACTGACCTCTGCCTGTCTATTGGATCATTAAAACTATCGTTATTTTGACATGGTCTGCATCAGGGTCTTACCTTCCTCCCTGATAATCGTCTCATTTCAAGACATTGTTTAGCTAAGATTCTTGAATCATTGGTTAATTTACAACTTTGTTCCTCTTTATCTGGTTTACATTAAAAATACAATTATCAATCAGGGTTTAGGTCTGGGCATACATAGTACTACCACAGCAACCACGTTAGTTAATGATCTTGTCCAAGCCTTGGTTTCTAAAAAGAGCTGTGCTATGTTGTTTATTGACCTGTCAAAGACGTATGATGCTGATCATTCTGTTTTGCTGAAGAAGTTATCAAGTATAGGCCTGGGATATACTGCCTGTTTATGGTTTCAGATATCTTTGCAACAGAACTCAGGCCATCTTGACAGATGGGGTTAAATCTGAATTTCTTGAGATTCAAAAAGGTGCTCCTCAGAGTTTGATTTTTGGTCCATTTATTGTTCACCTTGTATATTAATGACATAGGAAACATTTGTGAACTTCAGCATGACTTTGATTCAATTCAGAAATCCCCTAAAACCAAGCTCATGCTGTTCTCTAGGTCACGAAATGTTGACCCTGAGGACCTGCATATTTGTGATAAAAATGGAACCCAATATAAGTACCTGGATGTCTTGAGTGATGATGACAAGTTGTCCTTACACATATAGAAAATCTGGCTAAGATTCAAGAGTTTTTTATTTTTTTAATTCAAAATAAATCATGCCTCAGTATTGAAAATAGGAGAGAGATTGTTCAAACAACGCCTCTCCCTGTATTGGATTTTTGGTGCTATTGTTTACCAGCATGCGGCAACCTTTAAAACCATTGGACGCAGTCTACCATTCCGCAATACGTTTTATCACAGGGGACAATTTTAGCGATCATCATTGTAGTCTGTATAAAAATGTGGGATGGGCCTCTCTGTAAGAAGAGAGCTGATGTAACGGCTGTGGAGTAGTAGGGATCAGAGGACCAATGCGCAGCGTGGTACGTGTTCATGCTCTTTATTAAAACAACCGAACACTGAAACAAAACAATAAACGACACGTGAAATAACCAACCGAAACAGTTCCGTGTGGAACACACAGACACAGAAAATAAACACCCACCAAACAAACACAAGTGGGAAAAGGCTACCTCAGTATGATTCTCAATCAGAGACAACTAACGACACCTGCCTCTGAGACCCATACGATACCATGCCAAACACAAAACAGAAAACGGAACATAGACAAACCCACCCAACTCACGCCCTGACCATACTAAAATAAAGACATAACAAAGGAACTAAGGTCAGAACGTGACAGCTGCATTCACTTTATTTTACTAAGCAATCTTACAGAAAATGTCTTCATATGTAACTTCATTCATTAAGTTAATACTCATTAGTTACCAAATCCGTTCTCAAGAATGGGTAACATTAGAGATCAATTCAGTCTACACAGATCTGGGAAATTCTGCGTTTAGTTTTTTTGCCCAGAACAATTTGCAGAGTTCACTGCAGTTACATGTGCTGGTGCCACTCAGTCAGTTTAAAATGTTGATTTGAGGACCTCTACGTAACTGAATGTGATTGCTTTTATTAAATGTTTATTTTGTTATTGTGTGCTGAATTATATTTTAAACGGGGGTCTCTTGTTAAATAGATTTTTAATCTCAATGTGACTCCCTGTTTAACTGATTTACCTCAGAT
>NW_026289002.1:15000-35938 GCF_023373465.1 Oncorhynchus keta | reverse complement strand
ACCAGACCTTAATCAGAGTGATGGTGAGCCGTAGTGAGGTGGACATGTTGGATATCAGAGCTGATTACAGACGCCTCTTCACCAAGTCTCTGCACTCCGCTATACAGGTATATACTGAATATCTCTCTCTACCTCTATCTACCTCCCTCTCTCTCTGTCTCTCCTCTCTCTACCTCTTTCTACCTCCTCTCTCTCTACCTCTCTCTCTCTACCTCTCTCTACCTCTTTCTACCTCTCTCTCTCTCTCTCTCCACCTCCCTCTCTCTCTCTACCTCCCTCTGTCTCTCTCTCTCTACCTCTTTCTACCTCCCTCTCTTTCCTCCCTCTCTTTCTACCTCCCTCTCTCTCTACCTCTACCTCCCACTCTTTCTACCTCCCTCTGTCCTCTTTCTCCTCTCTCTCCCTCCTCTCTCTCTACCTCCCTCTCTTTCTACCTCTTTCTACCTCTTTCTACCTCCCTCTTTCTACCTCCTCTGTCTCCTCTCTGTCTCTCTCTCTCTCTAACTCTTCTACCTCCCTCTCTTTCTAACTCTTTCTACCTCCTCTCTCTTTCTCCTCTCTCTCTACCTCTGTCTCTCTCTCTCTCTACCTCTACCTCTCTACCTCTCTCTCTCTCTCCTCTCTCTCTACCTATTTCTACCTCCCCTCTCTCTCTACCTCGCTCTCTCTCTCTCTCTCTCTCTCTCTACCTCTTTCTACTCCTCCCTGTCTCTCTACCTCTCTCTCTCTCTCTCTACCTCCCTCTCTCTCTACCTCCCTCTGTCTCTCTCTCTACCTCTTTCTACCTCCTCTCTTTCTACCTCCCTCTACCTCTTTCTACCTCCCTCCCTCTCTCTACCTCTTTCTACCTCTACCTCCCTCTCTTTCTACCTCTTTCTCTCTCTGTCTCTCTCTCTACCTCTTTCTACCTCTACCTCTCTCTCTACCTCTTTCTACCTCCTCTCTCTCTACCTCTTTCTACCTCCCTCTCTCTCTACCTCCCTCTGTCTCTCTCTGTCTCTCTCTCTCTACCTCTTTCTACCTCCCTCTCTTTCTACCTCCCTCTCTCTCTACCTCTCTCTCTCTCTCTCTCTCTACCTCTCTCTACCTCTCTACCTCCCTCTCTCTCTCTCCCTCTCTCTCTACCTCTTTCTACCTCCCCCTCTCTCTACCTCTCTCTCTCCCTCTCTCTCTCTCTCTCTCTACCTCTTTCTACCTCCCTGTCTCTCTACCTCTCTCTCTCTCTCTCCTCTACCTCTCTCTACCTCCCTCTGTCTCTCTCTCTCTAACTCTTTCTACCTCCCTCTCTTTCTACCTCCCTCTCTCTCTACCTCCCTCTACCTCTACCTCTTTCTACCTCTACCTCCCTCCTTTTCTACCTCCCTCTGTCTCTCTCTCTGTCTCTCTCTCTCTACCTCTTTCTACCTCCCTCTCTCTCTACCTCTTTCTACCTCCCTCTCTCTCTACCTCCCTCTGTCTCTCTCTCTCTACCTCTTTCTACCTCCCTCTCTTTCTACCTCCCTCTGACTCTGATACCTCTCTGTCTCTCTCTAGGTCTCTACCTCTCTACCTCCCTCTCTCTCCTCCCATCTCTGTCTACCTCTGTAACTAGCTCCCCCTAGGTGTACCTCTCTCCCCCTCTCTCTACCTCTCTCTGACTATGTACAGACCCAGGATGTCTACCTCTTTCTACCTCCCTCTCTCTCTACCTCTTACCTCTCTCTCTCTCTCTCTCTCTACCTACTTTCTACCTCTCTCTCTCTACCTCTCTATCTCTCTCTCTCATTATTGTTGTTGTTGCCTAATTGTCTTTTGGTAAATTTCCACACTACTTTCCTTCCATCTATTGTATTTCTTAATGTTACTCAGTTCATTTGGCTTTGGTGCCTTATGATTGAGTATTGCTCTGTTTAAGTAGACTGTGATTTTGCTGTGGTCTGATAGGGGTGTCAGTGGACTGACTGGATGTAACAGAGCTATGAGGGCTCTGGGTTGAAGCCTACCATGATAAAGTACATACTACAGGATGTAACAGAGCTATAGGTGTACTGACCATAGGAGTCCCCTCGAAGCCTACCATTGACTATGTACAGACCCAGGATGTAACAGAGCTATAGGTGTACTGACCATAGGAGTCCCCTCCAAGCCTACCATTGACTATGTACATACCCAGGATGTAACAGAGCTATAGGTGTACTGACCATAGGAGTCCCCTCCAAGCCTACCATTGACTATGTACAGACCCAGGATGTAACAGAGCTATAGGTGTACCTACCGTAGGAGTCCCCTCCAAGCCCATTGACTATATACAGACCCAGGATGTAACAGAGCTATAGGTGTACCTACCATAGGAGTCCCCTCCAAGCCTACCATTGACTATGTACAGACCCAGGATGTAACAGAGCTATAGGTGTACTGACCATAGGAGTCCCCTCCAAGCCCATTGACTATATACAGACCCAGGATGTAACAGAGCTATAGGTGTACCTACCGTAGGAGTCCCCTCCAAGCCTACCATTGACTATATCCAGACCCAGGATGTAACAGAGCTATAGGTGTACTGACCGTAGGAGTCCCCTCCAAGCCTACCATTGACTATGTACAGACCCAGGATGTAACAGAGCTATAGGTGTACCTACCATAGGAGTCCCCTCCAAGCCTACCATTGACTATGTACAGACCCAGGATGTAACAGAGCTATAGGTGTACCTACCGTAGGAGTCCCCTCCAAGCCTACCATTGACTATGTACAGACCCAGGATGTAACAGAGCTATAGGTGTACTGACCATAGGAGTCCCCTCCAAGCCTACCATTGACTATGTACAGACCCAGGATGTAACAGAGCTATAGGAGTATAGGAGTAGAGTCCCCTCCAAGCCTACCATTGACTATGTACAGACCCAGGATGTAACAGAGCTATAGGTGTACCTACCATAGGAGTCCCCTCCAAGCCTACCGTTGACTATGTACAGACCCAGGATGTAACAGAGCTATAGGTGTACCTGACCATAGGAGTCCCCTCCAAGCCTACCATTGACTATGTACAGACCCAGGATGTAACAGAGCTATAGGTGTACTGACCATAGGAGTCCCCTCCAAGCCTACCATTGACTATGTACAGACCCAGGATGTAACAGAGCTATAGGTGTACTGACCATAGGAGTCCCCTCCAAGCCTACCATTGACTATGTACAGACCCAGGATGTAACAGAGCTATAGGTGTACTGACCATAGGAGTCCCCTCCAAGCCTACCATTGACTATGTACAGACCCAGGATGTAACAGAGCTATAGGTGTACTGACCATAGGAGTCCCCTCCAAGCCTACCATTGACTATGTACAGACCCAGGATGTAACAGAGCTATAGGAGTATAGGAGTAGGAGTCCCCTCCAAGCCTACCATTGACTATGTACAGACCCAGGATGTAACAGAGCTATAGGGGTACTGACCATAGGAGTCCCCTCCAAGCCTACCATTGACTATATACAGACCCAGGATGTAACAGAGCTATAGGTGTACCTACCATAGGAGTCCCCTCCAAGCCTACCATTGACTATGTACAGACCCAGGATGTAACAGAGCTATAGGTGTACCTACCATAGGAGTCCCCTCCAAGCCTACCATTGACTATGTACAGACCCAGGATGTAACAGAGCTATAGGGGTACTGACCATAGGAGTCCCCTCCAAGCCTACCATTGACTATATACAGACCCAGGATGTAACAGAGCTATAGGTGTACCTACCATAGGAGTCCCCTCCAAGCCTACCATTGACTATGTACAGACCCAGGATGTAACAGAGCTATAGGGGTACTGACCATAGGAGTCCCCTCCAAGCCTACCATTGACTATGTACAGACCCAGGATGTAACAGAGCTATAGGTGTACTGACCATAGGAGTCCCCTCCAAGCCTACCATTGACTATGTACAGACCCAGGATGTAACAGAGCTATAGGTGTACTGACCATAGGAGTCCCCTCCAAGCCTACCATTGACTATGTACAGACCCAGGATGTAACAGAGCTATAGGGGTACTGACCATAGGAGTCCCCTCCAAGCCTACCATTGACTATATACAGACCCAGGATGTAACAGAGCTATAGGTGTACCTACCATAGGAGTCCCCTCCAAGCCTACCATTGACTATGTACAGACCCAGGATGTAACAGAGCTATAGGTGTACTGACCATAGGAGTCCCCTCCAAGCCTACCATTGACTATATGCATTCGTGAAGTATTCAGACCCCTTGATTTTCCCACATTTTGTTACAGCCCTATTCTCAAATGGATTCAATAGTTTTCCCCTCATCAACCTTCACACAATATCCCATAATGACAAAGAAACAACAGGTTTTTAGAGATGCAAATGTATAGAAAATGTAAAAACTGAAATCACATTTACAAAAAACAGAACTGGTTGCATCCTTTCTGATTTTCTCTTATTGTTGATAAACACACAAACACATTTACCCAACACCCCCGTGTGAACAAATAATTACCCTTTACACCCAATAATTCTCAAATGGATTCAATAGTTTCCCCTATAACTTCACAATGACTCCCAACCAAAGAAACACTTCCTTAGTTGATCAGGCCAACTATAACTGTAAAAACTGAAATCACATTTACCAAACTTCCTGGTTGCATCAGTCCATTTTCTCTTAACTGTTGATAAACACAAACACAACCAACCACTTCCTGTAGTTGATCAGTCAACTATAACTGCAATGACTCCACCAAACACTTCCTGTAGTTGATCAGGCCACCTATAACTGCAATGACTCCAACCAAACACTTCCTGTAGTTGATCAGGCCACCTATAACTGCAATGACTCCAAACAAACACTTCCTGTAGTTGTTGATCAGTCCACCTATAGCTGTAATGACTCCAACCAAACACTTCCTGTTGTTGATCAGTCCACCTATAACTGCAATGACTCCAACCAAACACTTCCTGTAGTTGTTGATCAGTCCACCTATAACTGCAATGACTCCAAACAAACACTTCCTGTAGTTGTTGATCAGTCCACCTATAACTGCAATGACTCCAACCAAACACTTCCTGTAGTTGATCAGTCCACCTATAACTGCAATGACTCCAACCAAACACTTCCTGTAGTTGTTGATCAGTCCACCTATAACTGCAATGACTCCAACCAAACACTTCCTGTAGTTGTTGATCAGTCCACCTATAACTGCAATGACTCCAACCAAACACTTCCTGTAGTTGATCAGTCCACCTATAACTGCAATGACTCCAACCAAACACTTCCTGTTGTTGATCAGGCCACCTATAACTGCAATGACTCAACCAAACACTTCCTGTAGTTGATCAGGCCAACTATAACTGCAATGACTCCAACCAAACACTTCCTGTAGTTGATCAGGCCACCTATAACTGCAATGACTCCAACCAAACACTTCCTGTAGTTGTTGATCAGTCCACCTATAGCTGCAATGACTCCAACCAAACACTTCCTGTAGTTGATCAGTCCACCTATAACTGCAATGACTCCAACCAAACACTTCCTGTAGTTGATCAGGCCACCTATAACTGCAATGACTCCAACCAAACACTTCCTGTAGTTGATCAGGCCACCTATAACTGCAATGACTCCAACCAACCACTTCCTGTAGTTGATCAGGCCACCTATAACTGCAATGACTCCAACCAACCACTTCCTGTAGTTGATCAGGCCCCCTTTAGCTGCCACGACTCCAACCAAACACTTCCTGTAGTTGATCAGTCCACCTATAACTGCAATGACTCCAACCAAACACTTCCTGTAGTTGTTGATCAGTATCTCACATCGCTGTGGAGGAATTTTGGCCCACTCTTGCATGCATAATAACTCTCTGTCTCTCTGCCTCTCCTACCTCTCTCTGCCTCTCTGCCTCTCTCTGTCTCTCTGCCTCTCCTATCTCTCCTACCTCTCTCTGTCTATCCTACCTCTCTCTGTCTCTCCTACCTCTCTCTGTCTCTCCTACCTCTCTCTGTCTCTCTGCCTCTCCTACCTCTCCTACCTCTCTCTGTCTCTCCTACCTCTCTCTGTCTCTCCTACCTCTCTCTGTCTCTCCTACCTCTCTCTGTCTCTCCTACCTCTCTCTGCCTCTCCTACCTCTCTCTGTCTCTCCTACCTCTCTCTGTCTCTCCTACCTCTCTCTGTCTCTCCTACCTCTCTCTGTCTCTCCTACCTCTCTCTGTCTCTCTGCCTCTCCTCCTCTCTGGCTCTCCTACCTCTCTCTGTCTCTCTGTCTCTCCTACCTCTCTCTGCCTCTCCTACCTCTCTCTGTCTCTCTGCCTCTCCTACCTCTCTCTGTCTCTCTGCCTCTCCTATCTCTCTCTGTCTCTCTGTCTCTCCGACCTCTCTCTGTCTCTCCTACCTCTCTCTGCCTCTCCTACCTGTCTCTGTCTCTCTGCCTCTCCCACCTCTCTCTGTCTCTCTGCCTCTCCTATCTCTCTCTGTCTCTCTGTCTCTCCTACCTCTCTCTGTCTCTCCTACCTCTCTCTGTCTCTCTGCCTCTCCTACCTGTCTCTGTCTCTCTGCCTCTCCTACCTCTCTCTGCCTCTCTGCCTCTCCTACCTCTCTCTGCCTCTCCTACCTCTCTCTGCCTCTCTGTCTCTCCTACCTCTCTCTGTCTCTCTGCCTCTCCTATCTCTCTCTGTCTCTCTGTCTCTCCTGCCTCTCCTACCTCTCTGTCTCTCTGTCTCTCCTACCTCTCTCTGCCTCTCCTACCTCTCTCTGTCTCTCCTACCTCTCTCTGCCTCTCCTACCTCTCTCTGTCTCTCTGTCTCTCCTACCTCTCTCTGCCTCTCCTACCTCTCTCTGCCTCTCCTACCTCTCTGCCTCTCTGCCTCTCCTACCTCTCTCTGCCTCTCCTACCTCTCTCTGCCTCTCTGTCTCTCCTACCTCTCTCTGTCTCTCTGTCTCTCCTACCTCTCTCTGTCTCTCTCTCTCCTACCTCTCTCTGCCTCTCTTATCTCTCTCTGCCTCTCCTACCTCTCTCTCTCTCCTACCTCTCTCTGTCTCTCCTACCTCTCTCTGTCTCTCCTACCTCTCTCTGCCTCTCCTATCTCTCTCTGCCTCTCCTACCTCTCTCTGTCTCTCCTACCTCTCTCTGTCTCTCCTACCTCTTCCCAGCCTATCTATGGACTTCACATAATGGTCTGCTTCTGTATGTGTGTGTTGCAGGGTGATACCTCTGGTGACTACCGTAAAGCCCTCCTCCTGCTCTGTGGCGGTGACGACGCGTAACCGTGGCGATGATCCCTGAAGGAGCGATACCCAGAGAGAACCTCCGCTCTGACTGGCCCCTCTAGCTGTCAATCACTCTCTGAGTCCTGTGTAACCCAATAGGAGAGCTCTGCTGGCCACGGTGCAGCACTGTGATAGGTTATGATGGGTTTAATCCTGTGTGTATCTGTAGCTAACATCCTGAAATATTTACTCTGCTTCATATCTACATCACTAAAGTCATAATAATGCTGACATTTACATTTACATTTAAGTCTTTAGCAGACGCTCTTATCCAGAGCTTACAAATTGGTGCATACACCTTATGACAACCAGTGGAACAGCCACTTGCATCTAAATCTTGTTGGGGGTGAGAAGGATTACTCTCCTACCTATTCCTTGAAGAGGTGGGGTTTCAGGTCTGGAAGGTGGTGATTGACTCTGTCTCCTGAGGGAGTTTGTTCCACCATTGGGGGCCAGAGCAGCTCTCTGAGCGGGAACTGTACTTCCTCAGTGGTAGGGAGGCGAGCTGGGATAACCTCTCCTACCTCTCTGGAGGTATCTCTGCTCCTACAGCTCTCTCTGTCGGATGCGAGCCTCCTGGAAGCCAGTGGAGAGAGCGGAGGAGCGGGGTGACGGAGAGAACTTGGGAAGGTTGAACACCAGACGGGCTGCGGCGTTCTGGATGAGTTGTAGGGGTTTAATGGCACAGGCAGGGAGCCCAGCCAACAGCGAGTTGCAGTAATCAAGACGGGAGATGACAAGTGCCTGGATTAGGACCTGCGCCGCTTCCTGTGTGAGGCAGGGTCTACTCTGTATGTTGTAGAGCATGAACTCAGGAACGGGACACCGCCTTGATGTTAGTTGAGAACGCCTACGCCAAGGTTCTTAGCGCTCTGGGAGGAGGACACAATGGAGTTGTCAACCGTGATGGCCATGGAACGGGCAGTCCTTCCCGGGAGGAAGAGGAGCCCGTCTTGCTGAGGTTCAGCTGAGGTGGTGATCCGTCATCCACACTGATATGTCTGCCAGACATGCAGAGATGCGATTCCATCAGAAGGGGGAAAGGAGAAGATTAAGGAGTCTGCATAGCAATGATAGGAGAGACCATGTGAGGTTATGACAGAGCCAAGTGACTTGGTGTATAGCGAGAATAAGAGAGGGCCTAGAACAGAGCCCTGGGGGACACCAGTGGTGAGAGCGCGTGGTGAGGAGACAGATTCTCGCCACGCCACCTGGTAGGAGCGACCTGTCAGGGTAGGACGCAATCCAAGCGTGGCCGCGCCGGAGATGCCCAACTGAGAGGGTGGAGAGGAGGATCTGATGGTTCACAGTATCAAGGCAGCCGATAGGTCTAGAAGGATGAGAGCAGAGGAGAGAGAGTTAGCTTTAGCAGTGCGGAGCGCCTCCGTGATACAGAGAAGAGCAGTCCCAGTTGAATGACTAGTCTTGAAACCTGACTGATTTGGATCAAGAAGGTCATTCTGAGAGAGATAGCGGTAGAGCTGGGCTAAGGACGGCTTTTGGAGAGAAAAGAGAGAAGGGATACTGGTCTGTAGTTGCTGACATCGGAGGGATCGAGTGTAGGTTTTTTCAGAAGGGGGTGCAACTCTCGCTAAGACTAGCGGTCAGGATCAGGTGAGGTAAGGGAGAAGGTCTCCGGAAATGGTCTGGGAGAAGAGAGGAGGGGATAGGGTCAAGCGGGCAGGTGTTGGGCGGCCGGCCATTACAAGACGCGAGATTTCATCTGGAGAGAGAGGGGGAGAAAGAGGTCAGAGCATAGGGTAGGGGAGTGTGAGCAGAACTCGGTGTCGTTTTGACTTAGCAAACGAGGATCGGATGTCATCGACCTTCTTTTTCAAAATGGTTGACGAAGTCATCTGCAGAGAGGGAGGAGGGAGGGGGAGGATTCAGGAGGGAGGAGAAGGTGGCAAAGAGCTTCCTAGGGTTAGAGGCGGATGCTTGGAATTTAGAATGGTAGAAAGTGGCTTTAGCAGCAGAGACAGAGGAGGAAAATGTAGAGAGGAGGGAGTAAAGGGATGCCAGGTCCGCAGGAGGGCGTAGTTTTGCCTCGGCTGCCCGGAGCTGTTCTGTGAGCTCGCAATGAGTCTGTAGCCGGCCTGGAGGATAGGGGACATAGGGAGTCAAAGGGATGCAGTAAGGGAGGAGAGGAGGGTTGAGGAGGCAGAATCAGGAGATAGGTTGGAGAAAGTTTGAGCAGAGGGAAGAGAAGATAGGATGGAAGAGGAGAGAGTAGCGGGGAGAGAGAGCGAAGGCTGGGACGGCGATACCATCCGAGTAGGGGCAGGGGGAAGTGTTGATGAGAGCGAGAGGGAAAAGGATACAAGGTAGTGGTCGGAGACTTGGAGGGGGAGTTGCAATGAGGTTAGTGGAAGAACAGCATCTAGTAAAGATGAGGTCGAGCGTATTGCCTGCCTTGTGAGTAGGTGGGGAAGGTGGGGAGAGGGTGAGGTCTGAAAGAAGGAGGCAGAGAGGAATGAGTCAAAGGTAGACGTGGGGAGGTTAAAGTCGCCCAGAACTGTGAGAGGTGAGTGGAAAGGAGCTTATCAAGGCATCAAGCTCATTGATGAACTCTCCGAGGGAACCTGGAGGGCGATAAATGATAAGGATGTTAAGCTGACAGTCATGTTTTACTGTCAGTTATATAACAACTAAAGACTGTTTTCATATTTTTACTGTTTGTAAGACAAGACTGAAGACATAATAAACATTTTGACTGCAGGTTTGTAGTGAGAGTGTCTGTCTGTGTGTGTAGTGAGACCTGTCTGTCTGTGTGTGTAGTGAGACCTGTCTGTCTGTGTGTGTAGTGAGACCTGTCTGTCTGTCTGTGTAGTGAGATCTGTCTGTCTGTGTAGTGAGACCTGTCTGTCTATGTAGTGAGACGTGTCTGTCTGTCTGTGTAGTGAAACCTGTCTGTCTGTCTGTGTAGTGAGACCTGTCTGTCTGTCTGTGTAGTGAGACCTGTCTGTGTGTGTAGTGAGACCTGTCTGTCTGTGTGTAGTGAGACCTGTCTGTCTGTCTGTGTAGTGAGACATGTCTGTCTGTCTGTGTAGTGAGACGTGTCTGTCTGTGTAGTGAGACCTGTCTGTCTGTGTGTGTAGTGAGACCTGTCTGTCTGTGTGTGTAGTGAGACCTGTCTGTCTGTCTGTGTAGTGAGATCTGTCTGTCTGTCTGTGTAGTGAGACCTGTCTGTCTATGTAGTGAGACGTGTCTGTCTGTCTGTGTAGTGAAACCTGTCTGTCTGTCTGTGTAGTGAGACCTGTCTGTCTGTCTGTGTAGTGAGACATGTCTGTCTGTCTGTGTAGTGAGACATGTCTGTCTGTCTGTGTAGTGAGACCTGTCTGTCTGTCTGTCTGTCTGTCTGTCTGTCTGTCTGTCTGTCTGTCTGTCTGTCTGTGTAGTGAGACCTGTCTGTCTGTGTAGTGAGACCTGTCTGTCTGTCTATGTAGTGAGACCTGTCTGTGTAGTGAGACCTGTCTGTCTGTCTATGTAGTGAGACGTGTCTGTCTGTGTAGTGAGACCTGTCTGTCTGTCTGTCTGTGTAGTGAGACCTGTCTGTCTGTGTAGTGAGACCTGTCTGTCTGTCTATGTAGTGAGACCTGTCTGTCTGTCTGTGTAGTGAGACCTGTCTGTCTGTCTGTGTAGTGGGACCAGTCTGTCTGTCTGTCTGTCTGTGTAGTGGGACCAGTCTGTCTGTCTGTCTGTGTAGTGAGATCTGTCTGTGTAGTGAGATCTGTCTGTGTAGTGAGACCTGTCTGTCTGTGTAGTGGGGCCTGTCTGTCTGTCTGTGTAGTGAGACCTGTCTGTCTGTGTAGTGAGATCTGTCTGTCTCTGTGTAGTGTCTGTCTCTGTGTAGTGAGACCTGTCTGTCTCTGTGTAGTGAGACCTGTCTGTCTCTGTGTAGTGAGACCTGTCTGTCTCTGTGTAGTGAGACCTGTCTGTCTCTGTGTAGTGAGACCTGTCTGTCTCTGTGTAGTGAGACCTGTCTGTCTGTCTGTGTAGTGAGACCTGTCTGTCTGTCTGTCTGTGTAGTGGGACCTGTCTGTGTCTGTGTAGTGGGACCTGTCTGTCTGTCTGTCTGTGTAGTGAGATCTGTCTGTCTGTCTGTCTGTCTGTCTGTCTGTCTGTCTGTCTGTCTGTGTAGTGAGACCTGTCTGTCTGTGTAGTGAGACCTGTCTGTCTGTCTGTGTAGTGAGACCTGTCTGTCTGTCTGTGTAGTGAGACCTGTCTGTCTGTGTAGTGAGACCTGTCTGTCTGTGTAGTGAGACCTGTCTGTCTGTCTGTCTGTGTAGTGAGACCTGTCTGTCTGTCTGTGTAGTGAGACCTGTCTGTCTGTCTGTGTAGTGAGACCTGTCTGTCTGTCTGTCTGTCTGTCTGTCTGTGTAGTGAGACCTGTCTGTCTGTCTCTGTGTAGTGAGACCTGTCTGTGTCTGTGTAGCGAGACCTGTCTGTCTGTCTGTGTAGTGGGACCTGTCTGTCTGTCTGTCTGTCTGTCTGTCTGTCTGTGTAGTGAGATCTGTCTGTGTAGTGAGACCTGTCTGTCTGTGTAGTGGGGGCATGTCTGTCTGTCTGTGTAGTGAGACCTGTCTGTCTGTGTAGTGAGATCTGTCTGTCTGTCTGTCTGTCTGTCTGTCTGTCTGTCTGTCTGTCTGTCTGTGTAGTGATATCTGTCTGTCTGTCTGTCTGTGTAGTGAGACCTGTCTATCTGTCTGTGTAGTGAGACCTGTCTATCTGTCTGTGTAGTGAGACCTGTCTGTCTATCTGTGTAGTGAGACCTGTCTGTCTGTCTGTGTAGTGAGACCTGTCTGTCTGTCTGTCTGTGTAGTGAGACCTGATGCTGTAGCATGTAAATAATATCCCCATAATCTATAACAGACATAAAAGTAGCTTTGCACAATTTGTCTTCTATTTTTAGAGGACAAACATTTCCTGTTTCTATAGAGGAAGTCGAGCTTGATTTTGTTGCCGTTTACAAAGTTGGTCAATATGCATTTTAAAAGACAGTGTCTCACCCAGCCATATCCCTAAGTGTGCAGAGACCTGATTCATTCCAGAGCCATATCCCTAAGTGTGCAGAGACCTGATTCATTCCAGAGCCATATCCCTAAGTGTGCAGAGACCTGATTCATTCCAGAGCCATATCCCTAAGTGTGCAGAGACCTGATTCATTCCAGAGCCATATCCCTAAGTGTGCAGAGACCTGATTCATTCCAGAGCCATATCCCTAAGTGTGCAGAGACCTGATTCATTCCAGAGCCATATCCCTAAGTGTGCAGAGACCTGATTCATTCCAGAGCCATATCCCTAAGTGTGCAGAGACCTGATTCATTCCAGAGCCATATCCCTAAGTGTGCAGAGACCTGATTCATTCCAGAGCCATATCCATAAGTGTGCAGAGACCTGATTCATTCCAGAGCCATATCCCTAAGTGTGCAGAGACCTGATTCATTCCAGAGCCATATCCCTAAGTGTGCAGAGACCTGATTCATTCCAGGGCCATATCCCTAAGTGTGCAGAGACCTGATTCATTCCAGGGCCATATCCCTAAGTGTGCAGAGACCTGATTCATTCCAGAGCCATATCCCTAAGTGTGCAGAGACCTGATTCATTCCAGAGCCATATCCCTAAGTGTGCAGAGACCTGATTCATTCCAGAGCCATATCCCTAAGTGTGCAGAGACCTGATTCATTCCAGAGCCATATCCCTAAGTGTGCAGAGACCTGATTCATTCCAGAGCCACCGAAGTTGGTCAATATGCATTTTAAAAGACGGTTTCTCACCCAGCCATATCCCTAAGTGTGCAGAGACCTGATTCATTCCAGAGCCACCGAAGCTCGTAAGTGGAAGTGTGTTTTCAACCAACTTTTTTAGACCTATTAACAATCATTAACAGGGCAGCAGTATCTAACAGGTGATATCAAAACAATTCCACAACAAAACCTAATATCAAAACAATTCCACAACACAACCTAATATCTAACAAATTCCACAACACAACCTAATATCTAACAAATTCCACAACACAACCTAATATCTAACAAATTCCACAACACAACCTAATATCAAAACAATTCCACAACACAACCTAATATCTAACAAATTCCACAACACAACCTAATATCTAACAAATTCCACAACACAACCTAATATCTAACAAATTCCACAACACAACCTAATATCTAACAGGTAATATCAAAACAATTCCACAACACAACCTAATATCTAACAAATTCCACAACACATCCTAATATCTAACAAATTCCACAACACAACCTAATATCAAAACAATTCCACAACACAACCTAATATCAAAACAATTCCACAACACAACCTAATATCTAACAAATTCCACAACACAACCTAATATCTAACAAATTCCACAACACATCCTAATATCTAACAAATTCCACAACACATCCTAATATCAAAAAATTCCACAACACATCCTAATATCAAAAAATTCCACAACAAAACCTAATATCTAACAAATTCCACAACACAACCTAATATCTAACAAATTCCACAACAAAACCTAATATCTAACAAATTCTAATATCTAACAAATTCCACAACACAACCTAATATCTAACAAATTCCACAACACAACCTAATATCTAACAAATTCCACAACACAAACCTAATATCTAACAAATTCCACAACACATCCTAATATCTAACAAATTCCACAACACATCCTAATATCTAACAAATTCCACAACACAACCTAATATCTAACAAATTCCACAACACATCCTAATATCTAACAAATTCCACAACACAACCTAATATCTAACAAATTCCACAACACAACCTAATATCTAACAAATTCCACAACACATCCTAATATCTAACAAATTCCACAAGAATAGTTTATTTGTTTAGGCTTAGCCAATTCTAAGTAGGCTATTTTGCAGCATAAAGCTAATTTTACTGTTGGCGTTTGAAGAGTTCGTTCACTTTATCCCTGACAGTCTTGAAGCTCCTGAGTCCCTGTGTCTCCATCACAGTCGCATGATGAAAGGATTGGCGTGAATTAGTAGCCTAATGGGGGTGAGTTGTGAGAAATTAGCTCATCCACTTAGCAAGGCAAAACACAAACAGTATTATCGGTTTTCACACCGTCGATTCGTCTGACAAAGGATAAATACCGGTGATCAATTAGCCTGGCCTAGATAAATAAATACCGGATCAATTAGCCTGGCCTAGATAAAGGATAAATACCGGTAATTAGCCTGGCCTAGATAAAGGATAAATACCGGTAATCAATTAGCCTGGCCTAGATAAAGGATAAATACCGGTAATCAATTAGCCTGGCCTAGATAAAGGATAAATACCTAATCAATTAGCCTGGCCTAGATAAAGGATAAATACCGGTAATCAATTAGCCTGGCCTAGATAAAGGATAAATACTGGTAATCAATTAGCCTGGCCTAGATAAAGGATAAATACTGGTAATCAATTAGCCTGGCCTAGATAAAGGATAAATACTGGTAATCAATTAGCCTGGCCTAGATAAAGGATAAATACTAATCAATTAGCCTGGCCTAATCAATTAGCCTGGCCTAGATAAAGGATAAATACTGGTAATCAATTAGATAAAGGATAAATACCTAATCAATTAGCCTGGCCTAGATAAAGGATAAATACTGGTAATCAATTAGCCTGGCCTAGATAAAGGATAAATACTGGTAATCAATTAGCCTAATCAATTAGGGCCTAGATAAAGGATAAATACTAATCAATTAACCTGGTAATCAATTAGCCTGGCCTAGATAAAGGATAAATACTGGTAATCAGTTAGCCTGGCCTAGATAAAGGATAAATACTGGTAATCAATTAGCCTGGCCTAGATAAAGGATAAATACTGGTAATCAGTTAGCCTGGCCTAGGATAAATACTGGTAATCAATTAGCCTGGCCTAGATAAAGGATAAATACTGGTAATCAATTAGCCTGGCCTAGATAAAGGATAAATACTGGTAATCAATTAGCCTGGCCTAGATAAAGGATCAATACTGGTAATAAATTAGCCTGGCCTAGATAAAGATAAAGGATAAATACTGGTAGATAAAGGATAAATACTGGTAATCAATTAGCCTGGCCTAGATAAAGGATAAATACTGGTAATCAGTTAGCCTGGCCTAGATAAAGGATAAATACTGGTAATCAATTAGCCTGGCCTAGATAAAGGATAAATACTGGTAATCAATTAGCCTGCTTCGTGGGTGACTGTGGATGTGTGCAGAGCATCCCTGGTTCGCACCCAGGTCGGGGCGAGGGGACGGACGTAAAGTTTGACTGTTACACATGCGCAGACCAGCTGGCAGACCATGTGGAGACAGACCAGCTGGCAGACCATGTGGAGACAGACCGGCTGGCAGACCATGTGGAGACAGACCGGCTGGCAGACCATGTGGAGACAGACCGGCTGGCAGACCATGTGGAGACAGACCGGCTGGCAGACCATGTGGAGACAGACCGGCTGGCAGACCATGTGGAGACAGACCGGCTGGCAGACCATGTGGAGACAGACCGGCTGGCAGACCATGTGGAGACAGACCGGCTGGCAGACCATGTGGAGACAGACCGGCTGGCAGACCATGTGGAGACAGACCAGCTGGCAGACCATGTGGAGACAGACCGGCTGGCAGACCAATTGGAGACAGACCGGCTGTCCACACATGCTTCAAGAGGGCCACCATTGTTCCTGTACCCAGGAAAGCTAAGGTAACTGAGCTAAATGACTACCGCCCCGTAGCACTCACATCTGTCATCATGAAGTGCTTTGAGAGACTAGTCAAGCATCATATCACCTCCACCCTACCTGACACCCTAGACCCACTCCAATTTGCTTACCGCCCCAATAGGTCCACAGACGATGCAATCGCCATCACACTGCACACTGACTGAGAGACTGAAAAACAGCTTCTATCTCAAGGCCATCAGACTGCTAAAGAGCAATCATTAACTGAGAGAGGCTGCTGCCCACATTGAGACCCAATCATTAACTCAGAGAGGCTGCTGCCTACATTGAGACCCAATCACTGGCCACTTTAATAAATGGATCACTAGTCACTTTAAACAATGCCACTTTAATAATGATGTTTACATATCTTATATTACTCATCATATGTATTTACTGTATTTTATACCATCTATTGCATCTTGCCTATGCCGCTCGGCCATCACTCACCATATATTTATATGTACATATTCTCATTCACCTCTTTAGATGTGTGTGTATTAGGTAGTTGTTGTGGAATTGGTTAGATTACTTACTGGTTGGTAGGTGATCAAATACTTAAAAATCATACAATGTGATTTTTGTTTTAGATTCCGTCTCTCACAGTTGAAGTGGACCTATGATACAAATTACAGACCTCAACATGTTTTGTAAGTAGGAAAACCTGCAAAATCGGTAGTGTCTCAAATACTTGTTCTCTCCACTGTATGTGACCAATAAAATGTGATGTGATTTGATTTGCTAGGGTGAGTAAAATAGTGTTCTCTCATTTTGTGTCTGGAAGTAGCTAACAAGCGAGCCTCTGTTAGCTCGGGTGCCTGACAGTTTCGTTTCGGCCAGTCAACCCTACAGTCAGACAACATATCACAGGCCAGTCCCAAAGCGCACTACAGTCAGACAACACATTTACTAGCCGTTTGCTTCAGCCAGTCTGACGAGTCGCTGTGCGGTGAGTTGTTTAGTCATCATGGGTGGAGTCCCGACTCTCGCTCAGGGAACTCGTTTTTCCACTCTTTCTCAGCCTCCCTTCTTTCTTTCTCTTTCTCCGTTTCCATTCACTGAGCTCTGTTGCAGACTCGATCTCCGGTAAGTTTATACCGCTCTTATTAACCGACAACATCAGTGTTTTTATGAGTTGTTAAAGTGGTTAGTCTTCTGAATCAGACAGTTGATGTTTATTCTGTGAGCGGTGAGATACACCAGAATACTATCAGATTAGGGGATAAATAAATACAATTCAACTTGGTTCGTTGTAACCGGAGTTATTTCAATAACCTCCGGTAGGCAAAATTCGGGTTTTAACAACCAAAGCGGTTTTCCGTTTTCTTCCTACGAATGTGACTCTATCTTCGGAACAGTTTAAACGACAACATATTTTGACCTCATGTCACTGAAAGACAAGACTGTCAAGACACCTACAGTATGTGTCTTCTACAACAGAGTGGACGAGACCAGACACTCAATCAGACTGGAGGGACACCTACAGTATGTGTCTTCTACAACAGAGTGGACGAGACCAGACACTCAATCAGACTGGAGGGGACACCTACAGTATGTGTCTTCTACAACAGAGTGGACGAGACCAGACACTCAATCAGACTGGAGGGGACACCTACAGTATGTGTCTTCTACAACAGAGTGGACGAGACCAGACACTCAATCAGACTGGAGGGGACACCTACAGTATGTGTCTTCTACAACAGAGTGGACTAGACCAGACACTCAATCAGACTGGAGGGACACCTACAGTATGTGTCTTCTACAACAGAGTGGACGAGACCAGACACTCAATCAGACTGGAGGGGACACCTACAGTATGTGTCTTCTACAACAGAGTGGACGAGACCAGACACTAAATCAGACTGGAGGGACACCTACAGTATGTGTCTTCTACAACAGAGTGGACGAGACCAGACACTAAATCAGACTGGAGGGGACACCTACAGTATGTGTCTTCTACAACAGAGTGGACGAGACCAGACACTCAATCAGACTGGAGGGACACCTACAGTATGTGTCTTCTACAACAGAGTGGACGAGACCAGACACTCAATCAGACTGGAGGGACACCTACAGTATGTGTCTTCTACAACAGAGTGGACGAGACCAGACACTCAATCAGACTGGAGGGACACCTATTTCCTGATCATCTTCTGAACTTCCCAATACATTTCGGATGCATTTCAGTCACTTCAAACCAGACTTCTTTAGGATTGAAAATACTGTCAGACTGATTTGTAATAGACTGTCATAACCCCATTTTATAGAGAGTAAACATTGGCCGCTGATTACATTACATTGGTAACCCCTGGGCTAAAACATACAGAGACGCTAACTACCTTTAGTCCTGTTGACTATAGTGTCTCCCAGTGGTGGAAAAACCACTGAATTAGTTGACTATAGAGTCTCCCAGTGGTGGAAAAACCACTGAATTAGTTGACTATAGTGTCTCCCAACGGTGGAAAAACCACTGAATTAGTTGACTATAGAGTCTCCCAACGGTGGAAAAACCACTGAATTAGTTGACTATAGAGTCTCCCAGAGGTGGAAAAACCACTGAATTAGTTGACTATAGAGTCTCCCAACGGTGGAAAAACCACTGAATTAGTTGACTATAGAGTCTCCCAACGGTGGAAAAACCACTGAATTAGTTGACTATAGTGTCTCCCAACGGTGGAAAAACCACTGAATTAGTTGACTATAGTGTCTCCCAACGGTGGAAAAACCACTGAATTAGTTGACTATAGTGTCTCCCAACGGTGGAAAAACCACTGAATTAGTTGACTATAGTGTCTCCCAACGGTGGAAAAACCACTGAATTAGTTGACTATAGTGTCTCCCAACGGTGGAAAAACCACTGAATTAGTTGACTATAGTGTCTCCCAGTGGTGGAAAAACCACTGAATTAGTTGACTATAGAGTCTCCCAGTGGTGGAAAAACCACTGAATTAGTTGACTATAGTGTCTCCCAGAGGTGGAAAAACCACTGAATTAGTTGACTATAGTGTCTCCCAGTGGTGGAAAAACCACTGAATTAGTTGACTATAGAGTCTCCCAGTGGTGGAAAAACCACTGAATTAGTTGACTATAGAGTCTCCCAGTGGTGGAAAAACCACTGAATTAGTTGACTATAGTGTCTCCCAACGGTGGAAAAACCACTGAATTAGTTGACTATAGTGTCTCCCAACGGTGGAAAAACCACTGAATTAGTTGACTATAGAGTCTCCCAGAGGTGGAAAAACCACTGAATTAGTTGACTATAGTGTCTCCCAACGGTGGAAAAACCACTGAATTAGTTGACTATAGAGTCTCCCAACGGTGGAAAAACCACTGAATTAGTTGACTATAGAGTCTCCCAGAGGTGGAAAAACCACTGAATTAGTTGACTATAGTGTCTCCTAGTGGTGGAAAAACCACTGAATTAGTTGACTATAGTGTCTCCCAGAGGTGGAAAAACCACTGAATTAGTTGACTATAGTGTCTCCCAACGGTGGAAAAACCACTGAATTCTCATAGTTGACTAAAAGTAAAGATAAATTAACCGAAAATGACTCAAGTGAAAGTCACCCAGTAAAACACTACTTGAGTAAAAGTATTTGGTTTTTAATATATTTAAGCATAAAAAGTAAACGTAAAAGTATGAATATTTTAAAATTCCTTATTTTAACCGAACCAGACGGCACACTTTTATTATTTTTATTATTTACGGAAAGCCAGGGGCACAGTTCAACCTGGCGCCATCCCTACGGTGAAGCATGGTGGTGGCAGCATCACGTCTGGAGGAAACCTGGTGCCATCCCTACGGTGAAGCATGGTGGTGGCAGCATCACGTCTGGAGGAAACCTGGTGCCATCCCTACGGTGAAGCATGGTGGTGGCAGCATCACTTCTGGAGGAAACCTGGCGCCATCCCTACGGTGAAGCATGGTGGTGGCAGCATCACGTCTGGAGGAAACCTGGTGCCATCCCTACGGTGATGCATGGTGGTGGCAGCATCAGAGCCTGGAGGAAACCTGGCGCCATCCCTACGGTGAAGCATGGTGGTGGCAGCATCACGTCTGGAGGAAACCTGGCGCCATCCCTACGGTGAAGCATGGTGGTGGCAGCATCACGTCTGGAGGAAACCTGGTGCCATCCCTACGGTGAAGCATGGTGGTGGCAGCATCACGTCTGGAGGAAACCTGGCGCCATCCCTACGGTGAAGCATGGTGGTGGCAGCATCACGTCTGGAGGAAACCTGGTGCCATCCCTACGGTGAAGCATGGTGGTGGCAGCATCACGTCTGGAGGAAACCTGGCGCCATCCCTACGGTGAAGCATGGTGGTGGCAGCATCACGTCTGGAGGAAACCTGGCGCCATCCCTACGGTGAAGCATGGTGGTGGCAGCATCACGTCTGGAGGAAACCTGGCGCCATCCCTACGGTGAAGCATGGTGGTGGCAGCATCACGTCTGGAGGAAACCTGGCACCATCCCTACGGTGAAGCATGGTGGTGGCAGCATCACGTCTGGAGGAAACCTGGCGCCATCCCTACGTTGAAGCATGGTGGTGGCAGCATCATGCTGTGGGGAGGTTTTTCAGAGGCAGGGACTGGGAGACTAGTCAGGATCGAGGCAAAAATTAACAGAGCAAAGTAGAGAGAGATCCTTGATGAAAACCTGCTCCAGAGCTCTCAGGACCTCAGACTGGGGCGAAGGTTCACCTTCCTACAGGACAACGGCCCTAAGCACACAGCCAAGACAACGCAGGAGTTTTTTATTTTTTATTTTTATTTAACCTTTATTTAACTAGGCAAGTCAGTTAAGAACAAATACTTATTTTCAATGACTGCCTAGGAACAGTGGGTTAACTGCCTGTTCAGGGGCAGAACGACAGATTTGTACCTTGTCAGCTCTGGGGTTTGAACTTGCAACCTTCCGGTTACTAGTCCAACGCTCTAACCACTAGGCTACGCTTCGG
>NW_026289002.1:0-10000 GCF_023373465.1 Oncorhynchus keta | reverse complement strand
TACACCACTTTATACTGTCAACAGGTTCATTACATTAGTAGACTGGGACTACACCACTTTATACTGTCAACAGGTTCATTACATTAGTAGACTGGGACTACACCACTTTATACTGTCAACAGGTTCATTACATTAGTAGACTGGGACTACACCACATTTATACTGGGGACTCAACAGGTTCATTACATTAGTAGACTGGGACTACACCACTTTATACTGTCAACAGGTTCATTACATTAGTAGACTGGGACTACACCACTTTATACTGTCAACAGGTTCATTACATTAGTAGACTGGGACTACACCACTTTATACTGTCAACAGGTTCATTACATTAGTAGACTGGGACTACACCACTTTATACTGTCAACAGGTTCATTACATTAGTAGACTGGGACTACACCACTTTACATTATACTGGGACTGTCAACAGGTTCATTACATTAGTAGACTGGGACTACACCACTTTATACTGTCAACAGGTTCATTACATTAGTAGACTGGGACTACACCATCAACAGGGTTCATTACATTAGTAGACACTACACCACTTTATACTGTTCATTACATTAGTAGACTGGGACTACACCACTTTATACTGTCAACAGGTTCATTACATTAGTAGACTGGGACTACACCACTTTATACTGTCAACAGGTTCATTACATTAGTAGACTGGGACTACACCACTTTATACTGTCAACAGGTTCATTACATTAGTAGACTGGGACTACACCACTTTATACTGTCAACAGGTTCATTACATTAGTAGACTGGGACTACACCACTTTATACTGTCAACAGGTTCATTACATTAGTAGACTGGGACTACACCACTTTATACTGTCAACAGGTTCATTACATTAGTAGACTGGGACTACACCACTTTATACTGTCAACAGGTTCATTACATTAGTAGACTGGGACTACACCACTTTATACTGTCAACAGGTTCATTACATTAGTAGACTGGGACTACACCACTTTATACTGTCAACAGGTTCATTACATTAGTAGACTGGGACTACACCACTTTATACTTCATTACATTAGTAGACTGGGACTACACCACTTTATACTGGTTCATTACATTAGTAGACTGGGACTACACCACTTTATACTGTCAACAGGTTCATTACATTAGTAGACTGGGACTACACCACTTTATACTGTCAACAGGTTCATTACATTAGTAGACTGGGACTACACCACTTTATACTGTCAACAGGTTCATTACATTAGTAGACTGGGACTACACCACTTTATACTGTCAACAGGTTCATTACATTAGTAGACTGGGACTACACCACTTTATACTGTCAACAGGTTCATTACATTAGTAGACTGGGACTACACCACTTTATACTGTCAACAGGTTCATTACATTAGTAGACTGGGACTACACCACTTTATAAACAGGTTCATTACATTAGTAGACTGGGACTACACCACTTTATACTGTCAACAGGTTCATTACATTAGTAGACTGGGACTACACCACTTTATACTGTCAACAGGTTCATTACATTAGTAGACTGGGACTACACCACTTTATACTGTCAACAGGTTCATTACATTAGTAGACTGGGACTACACCACTTTATACTGTCAACAGGTTCATTACATTAGTAGACTGGGACTACACCACTTTATACTGTCAACAGGTTCATTACATTAGTAGACTGGGACTACACTTTATACTGTCAACAGGTTCTTACATTATAGACTGGGACTCAACAGGTTCATTACATTAGTAGACTGGGACTACACCACTTTATACTGTCAACAGGTTCATTACATTAGTAGACTGGGACTACACCACTTTATACTGTCAACAGGTTCATTACATTAGTAGACTGGGACTACACCACTTTATACTGTCAACAGGTTCATTACATTAGTAGACTGGGACTACCACTTTATACTGTCAACAGGTTCATTACATTAGTAGACTGGGACTACACCACTTTATACTGTCAACAGGTTCATTACATTAGTAGACTGGGACTACACCACTTTATACTGTCAACAGGTTCATTACATTAGTAGACTGGGACTACACCACTTTATACTGTCAACAGGTTCATTACATTAGTAGACTGGGACTACACCACTTTATACTGTCAACAGGTTCATTACATTAGTAGACTGGGACTACACCACTTTATACTGTCAACAGGTTCATTACATTAGTAGACTGGGACTACACCACTTTATACTGTCAACAGGTTCATTACATTAGTAGACTGGGACTACACCACTTTATACTGTCAACAGGTTCATTACATTAGTAGACTGGGACTACACCACTTTATACTGTCAACAGGTTCATTACATTAGTAGACTGGGACTACACCACTTTATTATACTGTCATTACATTAGTAGACTGGGACTACACCACTTTATACTGTCAACAGGTTCATTACTTAGTAGACTGGGACTACACCACTTTATACTGTCAACAGGTTCATTACATTAGTAGACTGGGACTACACCACTTTATACTGTCAACAGGTTCATTACATTAGTAGACTGGGACTACACCACTTTATACTGTCAACAGGTTCATTACATTAGTAGACTGGGACTACACCACTTTATACTGTCAACAGGTTCATTACATTAGTAGACTGGGACTACACCACTTTATACTGTCAACAGGTTCATTACATTAGTAGACTGGGACTACACCACTTTATACTGTCAACAGGTTCATTACATTAGTAGACTGGGACTACACCACTTTATACTGTCAACAGGTTCATTACATTAGTAGACTGGGACTACACCACCATACTGTCAACAGGTTCATTACATTATACTGGGACTCAACAGGTTCATTACATTAGTAGACTGGGACTACACCACTTTATACTGTCAACAGGTTCATTACATTAGTAGACTGGGACTACACCACTTTATACTGTCAACAGGTTCATTACATTAGTAGACTGGGACTACACCACTTTATACTGTCAACAGGTTCATTACATTAGTAGACTGGGACTACACCACTTTATACTGTCAACAGGTTCATTACATTAGTAGACTGGGACTACACCACTTTATATGTGTTCATGTGTGTGTGACATTACCAGTAGACTGTGTGTGTGTCAACAGGTTCATGTGTAGACTGGAGATGGTGCTTCTACACAACAGGTTCATTACATTAGCTGTTGGGACTGTTTATACTGTCAACTGGGTTTCTGTACAGCACTTTGAGATATCAGCTGATGTACGAAGGGCTATATAAATAAATTTGATTTGATTTTGATTTGATTTATACTGTCAACAGGTTCATTACATTAGTAGACTACTGTACTTACAGTCCTCTGGTATACCCTCGACTACATTACCCACAGTCATCTCTGGTCTACCCTGAACTACTTTACCCACAGTTCTCTGGTCTACCCTGAACTACATTACCCACAGTCCTCTCTGGTCTACCCCTGAACTACATTACCCACAGTCCTATCTGGTCTACCCTGAACTAAACTACCCACAGTCCTATCTGGTCTACTCCTGAACTACATTACCCACAGTCCTCTCTGGTCTACCTCCTGAAATACTTTTACCCACAGTCCTCTCTGGTCTACACTGAACTACATTACCCACAGTCCTCTCTGGTCTACCAAATACTTTTACCCACAGTCCTGGTCTACCCTGAACTACATTACCCACAGTCCTCCTATGTGTCTGTTCTCTGATAGGCTGGTCGAGGCAGTGTGAGAGCCAGTGGAAACTTCAACGCCAACCAAGATGCAGAGACACTCTACAAGGCCATGAAGGGACTGGGTCAGTGGTGTGTGTGGTCTGCATGTGAGGCAAAGTGAGGGAGTAACCATGGCACCAAAGATTTGACTATGGTGTTTGTTGTTGCCATAGGAACCGATGAGGATTCCATCATGAAGTTGTTGACGCCTTCGTAGCAACAGCCAGAGACAGCAGATCAAAGCTGCATACAAGACCCTGCATGGCAAGGTCAGAACACAACCACAATACAACCACAACCACAATATAACCACAATACAACCACAACCACAATATAACCACAATACAACCACAACCACAATATAACCACAATACAACCACAACCACAATATAACCACAATACAACCACAATATAACCACAACCACAATATAACCACAATACAACCACAATATAACCACAACCACAATATAACCACAATACAACCACAACCACAACCACAACCACAATATAACCACAACCACAATATAACCACAATACAACCACAACCACAATATAACCACAATACAACCACAACCACAATATAACCGACAACCACAATACAACCACAACCACAATACAACCACAACCACAATACAACCACAATATAACCACAACCACAATGCAACCACAATACAACCACAACCACAATATAACCACAACCACAATATAACCACAATACAACCACAACCACAATACAACCTCACAAAATAACCACAATACAACCACAACCACAATACAACCACAAAATAACCACAATACAACCACAACCACATATAACCACAATACAACCACAACCACAATATAACCACAATACAACCACAACCACAATATAACCACAATACAACCACAACCACAATATAACCACAATACAACCACAACCACAATATAACCACAACCACAATACAAACACAACCACAATATAACCACAACCACAATATAACCACAACCACAATATAACCATAATACAACCACAACCACAATGCAACCATAATACAACCACAACCACAATATAACCACAATATAACCACAATATAACCACAATATAACCACAATACAACCACAACCACAATATAACCATAATACAACCACAAACCACAATATAACCACAATATAACCACAACCACAATATAACCACAATACAACCACAACCACAATATAACCACAATACAACCACAACCACAATATAACACAATACAACCACAAACACAATGCAAACACAACCACAATATAACCACAACCACAAATACAACCACAACCACAATATAACCACAATACAACCACAACCACAATATAACCACAATACAACCACAACCACAATACAACCACAAGAATACAATACAATACAACCACAATACAACCACAACCACAACCATAATACAACCACAACCACAATATAACCACAACCACAATATAACCATAATACAACCACAACCACAATATATACAACCACAACCACAATATAACCACAACCACAATATAACCACAGTATAAACCACCCACAATGCACACAACCACAATACAACCACAATATAACCACCACCACATACAACCACAACCACAATATAACCACAACCACAATAGCCAACCACAACCACAATATAACCACAATACAACCACAACCACAATATAACCACAATACAACCACAACCACAATGCAACCACAACCACAATACAACCACAACCACAATATAACCACAATACAACCACAGCCACAATGCAAACACAACAGCCACAATATAACTGCAACATAACAACCACAATATATACAAAACCACAATATAAATTACAACCACAACCACAATACAACCACAATACAACCACAACCACAATACAACCACAATACAAACCACAACCACAATATAACCACAATACAACCACAATACAACCGGAACACAACCATAACACAACCACAATACAACCACAACCACAATACAACCGGAACACAATGCAAACACAACCACAATACAACCACAACCACAATATAACCACAATACAACCACAATACAACCGGAACACAACCATAACACAACCACAATACAACCACAACCACAATACAACCGGAACACAACCATAACACAACCACAATACAACCACAATGCAAACACAACCACAATACAACCACAATACAACCACAATACAACCGGAACACAACCACAATACAACCACACAACCACAAATACAACCACAATACAACCACAACCACAATACAACTACAACCACAATATAATCAACCTCCAACCACAATACAACCACAAACCACAATACAACCACAGCCACAATACAACTACAACCACAATACAACCAGCCTCAACACAACCTGATACAACCGGAACACAACCATAACACAACCACTATGAAACACAACCACAATACAAAGACACAATACAACGTCACCACAACCACACGACAACCACAACCACAATACAACCACAACCACAATACAACCAATACAACCAAATACAACCACAATACAACCACAATACAACCACAATACAACCACAACCACAATACAACCACAATACAACCACAACCACAATACAACCACAACACAACCACAATACAACCACAATACAACCACAACCACAATACAACCACAATACAACCACAACCACAATACAACCACAACCACAATGCAAACACAACCACAATACAACCACAACCACAATACAACGTCAACACAACCACAACACAACCACAACCACAACACAACCACAATACAACGACAATACAACCACAATCACAATACAACCACAACCACAATACAACCACAACCACAATACAACCACAATACAACCACAACCACAATACAACCACAACCACAATACAAACACAACCACAATACAACCACAACCACAATACAACCACAACCACAATACAACCACAACCACAATACAACCACAACCACAATACAACCACAATACAACCACAATACAACCACAACCACAATACAACCACAATACAACTACAACCTCAACACAACCTAACACAACCACAACACAACCACAACACAACCACAACACAACCCTAACACAACCACAACACAACCACAATACAACCACAACCACAATGAAACACAACCACCCAATACAACCACAACCACAATACAACCACAACCACAACCACAATACAACCACAAGCCACAACCCACAACCACAATACAACCACAATACAACTACAACCTCAACACAACCCTAACACAACCACAACACAACCACAACACAACCACAACACAACCCTAACACAACCACAACACAACCACAATGCAAACCGAACACAACCATAACACAACCACTATGCAAACACAACCACAATACAACCACAATACAACGTCACCACAACCACAATACAACCACAACCACAATACAACCACAACCACAATACAACCACAATTACAACCACAATACAACAATACAACCACAATACAACCACAATACAACCACAACCACAATACAACCACAATACAACCACAACCACAATACAACCACAACACAACCAGTTAATAATGATGCAACCACAATACAACCACAACCACAATACAACCACAATACAACCACAACCACAATACAACCACAACCACAATGCAAACACAACCACAATACAACCACAACCACAATACAACGTCAACACAACCACAACCACAACCACAACACACAACCACAATACAACGACAATACAACCACAATCACAATACAACCACAACCACAATACAACCACAACCACAATACAACCACAAACCACAACCACAATACAACCACAACCACAATGCAAACCACAAATACAACCACAACCACAATGCAAACACAACCACAATACAACCACAAATCCACAATACAACCACAACCACAATACAACCACAACCACAATACAACCACAATACAACCACAATACAACCACAACCACAATACAACCACAATACAACCACAATACAACCACAACCACAATACAACCACAATACAACACAACCCTAACACAACCACAACACAACCACAACACAACCACAACACAACCCTAACACAACCACAACACAACCCTACAACCACAACACAACCACAACACAACCCTAACACAACCCTAACACAACCCTATAACACAACCCTATTGTTATTATTATTGTTATTATTGTTATTGTCTCATTCCTTGTCTGTTTTTGACCTGTAGGAGCTGAGACCATTAGAATGTCACTGTACCCTGTAATGATATCTGTGACCCTGTGCATGTGACTAATAAACTCATCTAATGTAATCTACAACCACAACCATAACACAACCATAACACAATCCTCCTCCATATTTCTCTCTCTCTCTCTCTCTCCCTCCCTCCTCTCGTCCTCCTCCCTCTCTCATCTCTCTCTCTCTCTGTGTCTCTCCTCTCCTCCCCCCTCTCTGTCTCTCTCCTCTCCTCCCTCCTCCTCCTCCTGTCTCTCTCCTCTCTCCCTCCCTCCTCCTCCTCCTCCCTCCTCCTCCTCTCTCTCTCTCTCTCTCTCTCTCTCTCTCTCTCTCTCTCTCTCTCTCTCTCTCTCCTCCTCCTCCCATCTCCCCCCTCTCTCCCTCCCTCCCTCCCTCTCTCTCTCCCTCCCTCCCCTCCCTCCCTCCCTCCTCTCTCCAGGACCTGGTAGGTGATCTGCAGGGTGAACTGGGGGAAAGTTTGAGCTCTGATAGTGGCTCTAATGACTCCACCCATCCTCTACGATGTGACATCACTACGGAACGCCATCAAGGTATTTTTGCAGGACTAGTGATGTCATATCCTGTGAGTGACGGTGTGATGTCATAGTGACTGTGTGTTGATGTCACGGTGTAGGGGCGGGGACCGATGAAAGGTGCTGATTGAGATCCTGTCTTCTAGAACGGCCCCAGCAGATTAAGGACATCACTGCTGCCTACCGCCAGGGTAACACACACACACACACACACACACACACACACACACACACACACACACACACACACACACACACACACACACACACTGACTCACTGATTGTGTGTTCCAGAGTTTAATAAGAACCTGGAGGATGTAACAGGAGACACGTCCGGTCACTTCAGGAGACTGCTGGTCATCCTGCTGCAGGTGAGGTCAGAGTCAGGAACATAGATCTGGTATATATAGATGTGTGGGACATAGATCTGTACGAGCCAAAGTTTGGACACCTACCTAATAATAGTGAAAAATCAGAACTCTGAAATAACACATATGGAATCATGTCGCAGCCAAAAAGTGCCTTGATGACAGTTTTGCTCTTGGCATTCTCTCAACCAGCTTCGTGAGGTAGTCACCTGGAATGCATTTTAATTAACAGGTGTGCCTTCTTAAAAGTTCATTTGTGGACATCCTTTCCTTTTTAATGTGTTTGAGCCAATCAGTAACCTTCAGTTCAATTTTTTTTTTACCTTTATTTGACTTGGCAAGTCAGTTAAGAACAAATTCTTATTTTCAATGACGGCCTGGGAACAGTGGGTTAACTGCCTGTTCAGGGGCAAAACGACAGATTTGTACCTTGTCAGCTCGAGGATTTGAACTTGCAACCTTCCGGTTACTAGTCATCACCCTAACCACTAGGCTACCCAGCTCAAATAAGCAAAGAGAAACGACAGTCCATCATTACTTTAAGACATGAAGTCAGTCAATCGGGAACATTTCAAGAACTTCTAAAGTTTCTTCCAAATTATGATGAAACTGGCTCTCATGAGGACCTCCACAGGAAAGGAAGACCCAGAGTTACCTCTGCTGCAGAGGATAAGATCATTAGAGTTACCAGCCTCAGATTGGAAGGAAGACCCAGAGTTACCTCTGCTGCAGAGGATGAGTTCATTAGAGTTACCATCCTCAGAAATTGCAGCCCAAATACATGCTTAACAGATTTCAAGTAACAGACACATCTCAACATCAACTGTTCAGAGGATACTGTGTGAATCAGGCCTTCATGGTCGAATTGCTGGAAAGAAACCACTACTAAAGGACACCAATAATAGAAGTCTTGCTTGAATCAAGCAGTGGGGAAATTAGACTGGTGGAAATCTGTTCTTTGGTCTGAGATTTTTGTTTGTTCAAACTGCCATGTCTTTGAGACACAGAGTAGGTTATTGGATGATCTCCATGTGGTTCCCATCGTGAAGCATGGAGGAGGAGGTGTGATGGTGTGTGGTTCCCATCGTGAAGCATGGAGGAGGAGGTGTGATGGTGCTTTGCTGGTTACACTGTCAGTGATTCATTTAGAATTCAAGTCACACTTAACCAGCATGGCTACC
>NW_026289001.1:0-5682 GCF_023373465.1 Oncorhynchus keta | reverse complement strand
GAGAGAGAGAGAGAGAGAGAGAGAGAGAGAGAGAGAGAGAGAGAGAGAGAGATAGAGAGAGAGAGAGAGAGAGAGAGAGAGAGAGAGAGAGAGAGAGAGAGAGAGAGAGATAGATAGATAGATAGATAGAGAGAGAGAGAGAGAGAGAGAGAGAGAGAGAGAGAGAGAGAAGAGAGAAAGAGAAAGAAAGAGATAGACAGACAGAGAGAGGAGACAGACAGACACAGAGAGAGAGAGCGAGAGAGAGAGAGAGAGAGAGAGAGAGAGAGAGAGAGAGAGAGAGAGAGAGAGAGAGAGAGAGACAGAGAGAGAGAGAGAAGAGA
The DNA here is from genome assembly GCF_023373465.1 of Oncorhynchus keta. Taxonomy (NCBI): domain Eukaryota; kingdom Metazoa; phylum Chordata; class Actinopteri; order Salmoniformes; family Salmonidae; genus Oncorhynchus; species Oncorhynchus keta. The sequence goes on along the minus strand of NW_026289001.1, from coordinate 5,359 downwards.
GAGAGAGAGAGAGAGAGAGAGAGAGAGAGAGAGAGAGAGAGAGAGAGAGACAGAGAGACAGAGAGAAAGAGAGGGAGAGATAGAGAGAGGGAGAGGAAGAGACTTCAGACTTCAGTGACAATAATGCCTATATTGCATTGTCAATATCATTGTTAATTTTGGTTTGATATCCACTTGTGCATCCAGTTTAGGTTAAACACCAACAATGTCAAAATACAAAGTCTATGCACATCCACTGTAAAAATGTAAAATACAAATGTTTCAATATGCATTATGTGCAATCAGTTCCTTTACAAAAGGTAACACAATCTGATTTCCCTTTAAGAACACTTAAACATGAGAATGAATCTCCAATAAATATTTAGCATTTTGAATGCTATTGATTCTATATTCACTGCCAGAATCACACAAATCAATACTTGAGTCGATCTATAGGAGTCATATGCCACATGACAGAGTATTTACAAAGACAGCCCGTAGCTAGACAACAAACCAGGCACGCCTGTCATATGATGTCATCCTTCATAAAGGAATCTGGCAGATATTACTAGTTGAAGCCAGAGACTTTTACAGCATGACAGATGAAAACACTCATCCAGTCGGAGCCAGCCAGTTTGTCTCTACCAGGCCTCCACGACTGCTTTGTGACCACTGTGGTAGCCTGCCTCACTGGGCCCGGCCAGTGGTGTTGGAGTGTTGGAGTGAGAGGGCGAGTGCAGGGCAGACGTCCCGCCAGCTCTCTGAGGTTCCCAGCATCATGTCCTCTATGAGCTGGAAGACAGGAAGTGCAGGGTCTCCCTCCAGCCCTGGGAGTAGCCTCACTGTGGGCCCTCTGAGGGGACTGGGCTCTGAGGCTGCAGCTTTGCATCAGGAACCCTAATCGTCATCTCCAGGATGTCAGCCTTCTCCAGCTTGTGTTGGGGTCCTGTTTGTGAAAACTCCCTCTCCAGCAGGGTCTTGAGCTGCTCTATGCAGGTGTTGATGCGGTCTCTACACATCTTCTCCACAACTGGTTTCCTTAGCTGATGAAGAGAACAGGGCATTAGGTTAGTTCTATGTCCTTAAAGTTCAAATCATGAAGAAAATTATTCAATAGTAAACAATGACACAAACGTATTTAATACATAATATTTACTTTATGCTTGTCTTTAGCAGAGAGCATGGTGTTGGCAGAGTCGTTGATGTAGGTAGGAGCCATTCGGGTAGAGAGAGAGTGTGTGTGCTTCTCTGAGGAAGATGAGTGAGTTGTGAGCTGAGAGAGGAGCCCACTCCCCTATTTATAGGAGGACATTATCATTACAAAACCATGAGTCCCAGGCTGGATTAGCTTTCCCACACTCTGAGGTCAGTGGGCGAGGCAAACACAACAATGGGAGAGGCATCAATTATCGCATGGTTAACTGGCCAACAAAGGGATGGTACTGTAGATATCAGAGGCACAGACTGAACACAAGCAGGTCGTTACACTTGTATTACCTGGGAACATTCTCGATCAGGCTTCTGCAGATGGGGACTGGGTCAAAATGGTAGACTTGATAAGGGACCCTTTCTTTCCTTCCAGTTCTGTGCTGCCAATGATTGGAACGAATAGCAAAAATTGCTGAAGTTGGAGACTTATATCTCCCTCACTAACTTTAAGCATCAGCTATCTGAACAGCTTACCGATTGTTGCAGCTGTACGTAGCCCATCTGTTAATAGCCCATCCAACTACCTACCTCATCGGCATATTGTTTTTATTTACTTTTTTGCTCTTTTGCGCACCAGTATCTCTACTTGCACATCATCACCTGCACCACTATCACTCCAGTGTTAATTTACAAAATTGTAATTACTTCGCTACCATGGCCTATTTATTGCCTTACCTCCTTACTCCATTTGCACACACTGTATATATATTTTTCTATTGTGTTATTGACTGTCGTTTGTTTATCCCATTCTGCACTAACTGTGTTGTTTTTGTTGTTGTTGCAGTGTTTTGCTTTATCTTTGGTCGCAGTTGTAAATGAGAACTTGTTCTCAACTAGTCTACCTGCCTAAATAAAGGTGAAATCAAATACATTTAAAAAAAGATAAGACACAGCACACTTCACAAGGCAGATATGCACAGAATAATCACACTAAAGAGATGATTATGATTTTTAAAATTAAATTATATATATAAATATATATATATATATTTTAATTAACACATAAACAAACTGGAAAATAATGTTGAATAAAGAAATCCAGATAGCTGTCATGTATTATGTTTCATCATCTCTATAATGCTTCATCCCAGTTATCCCAGTGTTTTAGCCGTCTTTGGTCTCTTCACCAGTCGTTAATGCGTCTGACCAAGGACTTGGGTGTGTCCTTCGTCGACAATTTTGAGTCCTTCTGGAATAGGCCTGGCTACTCTGTGGAAGGCGCAATTAACCTGGGTGAAAATGGCTCCCGGCTGTTGTCATCAAACATTGGAAAGGCTCTTGGTCAACTAAATTGATGTGAGGACAATAATAGCATTACATGTAAGTCCGGTTTAACCATCTCCTCTTTGGTCACTGTGAGAGTTCCACATGTTGTATCTGAAAGCAGTGGCGGTTCTAGCTTGTATGACTCACAGGGTGAACCCCCCCCTTCAGCCCTCCCCCCGACAAAACCCCCCAAAATACCCATTCTGCACTAACTGTACGTTTTATGCAGACATTTGGAACATTTAAAATTATATAAATATAAAAACTATACAAAAATAAGACTCATAAATATCAAAAATAAGTAACAAAGACAAATAGAAACAAATTGTAGTGTATAAATACAAATAAAAAAGAGAATCAAATTATTACACTATTACCCTATTGCTAACAAATAACACACAAATAAAACTAAATTGCACAAATCCTATATCACACAAATACACAAATAGAATAACACACTTGTAAAGAGGAGAACCTGATTATTACACTATTGCACTTCAAACAAGAAACACACAAACTGAATTGCACAACTAATTGCATTGCATTAGTACTGTGCAATTATAATTATATAGATTCCTCGCTCCCCTAGCTCTGGCTTCCGGTGGGAAGACTTTGGAGGTCAACTTACACCCGCCCCTCCCCATCTCATACTTCTGAGTGGGAGGCCTTCCCAGGCCTAGCCAGCCTAGCTCACAAACTTGAATCAGGCGCCCACTCCGACAAGGTTAATTGACCCACAGTCCCACACAGTGACATAATATCATTGACATGACATGCAAATGAGCAATAGAAACCGATCGCACACATGTCACCATTCAGAATATATATAAACTCATCAAAAAAGATACGTCCCTTTTTCAGGACCTTGTCTTTCAAAGATAATTAGTAAAATTCAAAATAACTTCACAGATCTTCATTGTAAAAGGTTTAAACACTGTTTCCATGCTTGTTCAATGAACCATAAACAATTAATGAGCATGCACGTCCGGTACATGGTCTGCATCAGGGTCTTACCTTCCTCCCTGATAATCGTCTCATTTCAAGACATTGTTTAGCTAAGATTCTTTAATCATTGGTTAATTTACAACTTTATTCTTCTTTATCTGGTTTACATTAAAAATACAATTATCAATCAGGGTTTAGGTCTGGGCATAGTACTACCACAGCAACCACGTTAGTTAATGATCTTGTCAAGCCTTGGTTTCTAAAAAAGAGCTGTGCTATGTTGTTTATTGACCTGTCAAAGACATATGATGCTGATCATTCTGTTTTGCTGAAGAAGTTATCAAGTATAGGCCTGGGATATACTGCCTGTTTATGGTTTCAGATATCTTTGCAACTGGGTACTGGACTTCTGACGGGCCGCCCCAGGTGGTGAGGGTAGGCAACAACATCTCCTCCCCGCTGATCCTCAACACGGGGGCCCCACAGGTGCGTTCTGAGCCCTCTCCTGTACTCCTGTTCACCCACGACTGCGTGGCCACGCACGCCTCCAACTCAATCGTCAAGTTTGCGGGACACAACAGTGGTAGGCTTGATTACCAACAACGACGAGACGGCCTACAGGAGGAGGTGAGGGCCCTCAGTGTGGTGTCAGGAAAATAACCTCACACTCAACGTCAACAAAACTAAGGAGATGATTGTGGACTTCAGGAAACAGCAGAGGGAACACCCCTATCCACATCGATGGAACAGTAGTGGAGAGGGTAGCTAGTTTAAGTTCTCGGCATACACATCACAGACAAACTGAATTGGTCCACTCACACTGACAGGCGTCGTGAAGGCGCAGCAGCGCCTATTCAGCCTCAGGAGGCTGAAGAAATCGGCTTGTCACCAAAAGCACTCACAAACTTCTACAGATGCACAATCGAGCATCCTGGCGGGCTGTATCACCGCCTGAGTACGGCAACTGCTCCGCCCTCAGCCGTAGGCTCTCAGAGGGTAGTGAGGACTGCACAACGCATCACCGGGGGCAAACTACCTGCCCTCCAGGACACCTACACCACCGTTGTTACAGGAAGGCCATACAGATCATCAGGACAACATCACCCGAACCCTACTGTTCACTTGCCTTCTATCATCAGAAGGCGAGGTCAGTACAGGTGCATCAAAGCTGGGACCGAGAGACTGAAAAGCAGCTTCTATCTCAAGGCCATCAGACTGTTAAACAGCCACCACTAACAGTGAGTGGCTGCTGCTAACACACTGTCATTGACACTGACCCAACTCCAGCCATTTTAATAATGGGAATTGATGGGAATTATGTAAATATATCACTAGCCACTTTAACAATGCCACACTTATATAATGTTACTTACCCTACATTATTCATCTCATATGCATATGTATATACTGTGCTCTACATCATCGACTGCATCCTTATGTAACATGTATCACTAGCCACTTTAACTATGCCACTTTGTTTACTTTGTCTACACACTCATCTCATATGTATATACTGTACTCGATACCATCTACTGTATGCTGCTCTGTACCATCACTCATTCATATATCCTTATGTACATATTCCTTATCCCCTTACACTGTGTATAAGACAGTAGTTTTGGAATTGTTAGTTAGATTACTTGTTGGTTATCACTGCATTGTCGGAACTAGAAGCACAAGCATTTCGCTACACTCGCATTTAACATCTGCTAACCATGTGTATGTGACAAATAAAATTTGATTTGATTTGATTTGATTTGATTTGAACAGAACTCAGGCCATCTTGACAGATGGGGTTAAATCTGAATTTCTTGAGATTCAAAAAGGTGCTCCTCAGAGTTTGATTTTTGGTCCATTTATTGTTCACCTTGTATATTAATGACATAGGAAACATTTGTGAACTTCAGCATGACTTTGATTCAATTCAAGAAATCCCCTAAAACCAAGCTCATGCTGTTCA